>NC_135238.1:96381569-96681569 GCF_051348905.1 Ranitomeya variabilis | reverse complement strand
CCAGCTTATCCCAACATTACTGCAGGTGGTTCATAGGTCTTGGTATGGGAAAGACTGGTCAATCAGTGGGAGGAAATGGCTGGACGTCAACAGACTAATCTGGTCTCCAGCTTTGGTTTCAGATCCTCTAACTATACATTGTTTGGAAAGCTGGAGTATTTTACATAAAACGTGTAGCCAGGCTCGCATTTATACTACCTGTGGTCTGGGCAGCATGAATCAGATACCTGTTAAAATCATCAGTCTTTGGTTGCCCACTGCTTTCTTAAATGAAAAGAATGTGGCAGTGGTGATTTAGTTAAAAACTTGAGATGATATAATACCCCACCAGATCTCGTGCTTTCATAACATGGAGGATTGTGTCAACCCGCTCTCAAAAGTTTGGACTCAACTATTGCTACGGACTGGTGATTGGTTCTCTTTAATTAGAACAAATGTTCAAAATAAAACCGTATTCTATAGCCAACATATTATGACCATTTATTTAAGATCAGAGTTTTTACAATTCAACATGCTAAGTCCAAACAAATTTTTTGTGCAAAATACACATTATATAATTTTCTACTTTTTTTCCCACCAGAAAATAGATGCAAGTCGCTTAACTAAATTCTCCTCTACGTGTTACAAAATGGAGAAGAAAACTGTAGAAATGTTCAATTTCATGAGATGGCAGGGTGAGGATTGCACAATTTCTTCTACCTATATTCCACAAAATAACTTACCAAGGTCAGTGTCTCCACTTTCAATAGCTTTGCCAAGAGCAAGGTTACTCCTCTTCATCTTCAAAAGCAAAGGAACTTGATCCTCAGATTTAGGCTCATATTCTAAGAGCTAAAATAAAAATAAAGGAAACAAAACAAAAAAACAAAATTTCATGTTTATACCACCTAAGGCTGGATTGTAACGCACCACTTTTAATGATATTTTAACAGCATTTTTTATTTAGCCAGTTGTTATATTAGCCTATCCCCACTGCAAGCAGTTATCATGTTACTAACCTCGACAGATTTTTCAAACCTGACAAGTGTCTCTTTGGAATGCTTCATCCGATCCCAGCGATTCTGAGACCTTTTTTGTGACACATTACACCTTATGCTAATGGTAAAATTAGGTGTAAATTATTTATGTTTATTTCTGAAAATATCTGACATTTGCCAAAAAAGTATAAAAATTAGCAAATTATGAACTTTGAACTTTCATGACCTTAAATCGTATTATACCACACAAAATCCAGAATGTAAAATGGATTCATATTTCAGAAAAAAAAGGTTATGTTGGGAAAAAAAATGAAATTCTTTTTAGGGGCCTTCTTCACTTTTCAAGCCACCATGTTCTATAAATATACCTAATTTGGACATGTCCGTGTGTCTGTGCACAATGAGTCATCCACAGCGGAACAGTAACTTAGGTATCCATAGTTACTACCACTAGCAGCTTACTGCCTGGGCGTAACCATGGATACCTAAGGAGAGGAGCTCTCCCTGGTGGCGAGTTAAGACATAAGCCTTTTTTGAACGTTAGCCTGTGAGGCAACAGTGTGAGGCAACACTCAGGCAACACTGAGGTAACATAGCAAAGATGGATCAAATTGACAGCGCTGCTGCACGTAGAGAAGCGAATCGCATAAGGATGCGTAACCTGGGTCTTAATGAAACAGAAGACGAACGAAATTGTTGAAGAACTGCTAATGCAGCCCGACAGAGGGCGGCGAGAGCAAGAGAAACGAATGAAGTAACTGAATCACGTAGAGCATCTAATGCTGCACGACAACGAGCAACACGCAATGCACAAAGTGATACACATATTTCTCAAAAAAGAGAACAAGATAGAATACGTGTACAAAATGCAAGAGCCACTTGACGACCGCAAGTTACATTTGCCGCTAGAGGACTTCTCAATCAAATTGATGAGACACGTATTGACGAGCACTATGCTGGCGAACTGACATTTCAATGTCAGGTCTGCCAATCTAAAAATTTCAAAGACGAAATGGCGCAGGACAAAACATTCCCTTCCTGCTGCAAGAGAGGGAGCATCCAATTACGTCCCATTCGTATGGATGATCAATTAGTCAAGTTGATGAAAGGAGAGCATCAGCTCTCCAATAACTTTATGGCTAATATGTTGTGAATTAGACTTTTTGGCTCCCTCTTGTGGTCACTAGTGGTATGACTCTGGGATTGTCTTTTTTCTGTTTGGCACTCACCTGGGTCGTTAGTCCAGGGGTGTCGCTATATTAACTTCCTGGATCCTTAGTCCAGTGCCTGGCATCGTTGTAATCAGATCCTTCTGTTGCTCCTGTCTGCTGGTCCTGGCTCTTGCAAAATTAAGCTAAGTCTTGCTTCTTTGTTTTTTTGAGTTACTTGCTTTGCTACTATTTTTGTCCAGCTTGTACTAAATGTGATTTCTGACCTTGCTGGAAGCTCTAGGGGGCTGGTGTTCTCCCCCCGGCCGTTAGACGGTTCGGGGGTTCTTGAATATCCAGCGTGGATATTTTAATAGGGTTTTTGCTGACCATATAAGTCATCTTACTATATTCTGCTATTAGCTAGTGGGCCTCTCTTTGCTAAATACCTAGCTCATTCTTATGTTTGTCTTTTCCTCTTACCTCACCATTATTATTTGTTGGGGGCTTGTATCCAACTTTTGGGGTCTTTTCTCTGGAGGCAAGAAAGGTCTTTCTTTTCCCTTCTAGGGTTAGTTAGTTCTCCGGCTGGCGCGAGACGTCTAGAACCAACGTAGGCACGTTCCCCGGCTACTTCTATTTGTGGTGCTAGGATTAGATATATGGTCAGCCCAGTTACCACTGCCCTATGAGCTGGTTTTTTGTGTTTGCAGACTTGGTATTGATTCCTGAGACCCTCTGCCATTGGGGTCATAACACTAATATAAGGCAATACAATAGCTCACTTGCTTTGGCATCAATGGGAGCACAAGTAGCGCCACCTCCTGGGCATGGTCCACACTGCTTTCGAATTAATGGACATATTTACCACAGAACTGCCCAATTGCATCCCGCTGTGGGTAGTACTCCCAAGATTGCCCAGATTTATATTTTGGACAGTGAAGAAGCATTAAGTACAAGAAGTCAAGCAAATAAAAAGTGCCTCCCAGCACTGCAATGATCTCTTGGATAGAAAATGAAAGCAATTAACCCACTCGAAATAACAATGTCAATTATAAATTACTACAATGATGACCAGAGGCGCTACAATGCATCAAAGTGCAATGAAGTAGCTATAATTTATCAAAATGCAATGGGTGAACCCCCATTTAATAGGGACATCAGAATTCACCTCAAAAGTGAAAACCAAACTGTTTAAATGTGATGCAGTGACATATCCACTTCGATTCCCATATGGGGACAGTGGATGTACAATAAACTCCAATAGCCCTAAGTGTGCAACATCAAGAAATTGGTGACATTCATCTACCATCCATACCAGTGGATCAAGATCAACAAGAAAAAAAATCACCCTGTTGCAGTACTATTGCATACAGGCTTGCCATACGTGACGAGTTCAATCCCTTTTGTAAATGCTGGGAAGTTGACGCAACAATTTATTGTTGACAGTTACGTCAAAATTAAGTCCGACAGGATCGAATATATAAAACAAAATTAAAAGGTATTACGCGTCGACAGTTATGCTGGCGTTATGGATCACATCTATAATGCTGCGCTACACCAAGGGCTAAAAGCTGGGACACCAGTAATTTTACCGTCCACTTTCATTGGAAGCCCAAGAGCTATAATAATAAATAATAATAATCTTTATTTTTATATAGCGCTAACATATTCCTTAGCACTTTACAGACATTATCATCGCTGTCCCCGATGGGGCTCACAATCTAAATTTCCTATCTGTATGTCTTTGGATGCAGCAAAATTACCAAGACACCATGACAATTGTCCGAAAATTTGGAAAGCCAGATCTTTTTGTTACGATGATCTGTAACCCAAAGTGGAAAGAAACTACTGAACGCTTAGAACCATGGCAAAGGTCAGAGTTCAGACCAGATTTGGTTGCATGAGTATTTAAAATCAAACTCCAAGCCGTGCTTAACGTGATTTTGAAAAAAATCATTTTTGGCCGTGTAATTGCCTATGTGCATGTAATAGAATTTCAAAAGTGTGGACTACCACACGCTCACATCCTCGGAGAGGAAGATAAACCAAGGGACAAAGAAATAATTAACAAATTGTCTCTGCTGAAATCCCAAATGAGACACCAAATCCAAAACTGCATGAGGCAGTGATGAACCACATGATTCATGGCCCATGTGGCGAAGATCAACCTGGTGCAATATCCATGACAGATGGTCAATGCGCAAAAAAATTCCCAAAGGAATTTAATACAGAGACAAACCCCAATGTTGATGGTTACCCACAGTACCGTCGACGCAAAACTGGGAAAACCAGACAAGAAACGCGAGAAATCAACAATACATGGGTATTGGGGCATACAACCCCTATTTATTACTCAAGTACATTTGCCAATATGAGAACGTGTCAGGACGAAGTTAAGTACAACTCATGGTTACTGAAACTTGGCAATGGAGAGTCGTCAAATGTATAAGGTCTACCAGAAGACAATTGAAATCCCGAATTCTTTTATTTAAAAGGATGATTTAATTACAGCCATTTTTGGCGACTCAATTGAGATTACCAATGCAACAGTAGAAGCAATTGCAATAAAGCAATTCTTACGCCACTGAATGATGACGTTCACGCCGTGAAAGACAAAATTCTTAGTCAAGTTCAAGGTGAACACAACATATCGCTCCATCGACACAATTGCAGAAGAGGAGGGTATGATTCTCACAGATTACCCTGTAGAGTTTCTTAACTCTTTGAATCACACTGGGATGCCTCCTCATGAACTAAAGCTGAAACCAGGAGCTGTAATTATGCTCCTGCGTAATCTTAACAGAAAGCGTGGCCTTTGTAATGGCACAAGGCTTTATGTGAAAAGCTTAAAAGCAAACATTATTCATGCTGTTGTTTTAAATGGAAAAGCAAAGGGTCAGACATTTCTTATTCCAAGAATTGACCTAATTTCCAAAGATAAAAACTTGCCAGTCCAGATGTGACGGCATCAGTTTCCTGTCATGTTGGCTTTTGCAATGACCATCAATAAATCTCAGGACAAGTCCTTGGATATTGTAGGAATTTATTTGCCTTTCCCAGTGTTTTCACATGGGCAGTTACATGTGGCTTTCTCCAGGGGAAGGAAAAGCCAACAAATAAGGGTCAAAATATTTGAGACACAGAAGCAAGGTAAACTTATTCCTAACTTTGACAAATGGTTTATTGTCAACTGTGTGTACAAAGAAGTCTTTTATTAAGCTTTTTAACAATTGTAAAAGCCAAAAATTTTTGAACACAAAAGCGGGACTAACTCCTAGCCGCGGTCTACGGACCAAACATTGGGCATGGGCAGGGCCTTGGGGGCAGATCCCAAGTGCGCTCATCCATGTGAAATAGCTTACGCTCAGGAACATTGAGGAATAGCGCTATCGGATAGCTTTATCCGTTCATTTCCTTTAGGAATAGGGCTATGGGATAGCTCTACCCGTTCACTTTCTTCATGGATAGCGCTATCGGATAGCGCTACCTGAACAGCATTAACTACAAAGCTTTTTCATACACAAGGTAGGAGTGACAGGAGAGATACACAAGGTATTTATGTTTGCTGTTAGTCTGCACATACTCCAGTCTGCTACGTGGTTACACCCCATTGCGTGGTTCGCAATCACAGCGCGCAATCACTCGTATGTTACCAAATTCCAAAACACGACCCGATTTTAAAATTTACCAGTCAAAGAATTCAAAACAGCATTCAAGAAGTTTGTTAACCCATTGTTGTGAAATTGGATTTTGGGCTCCCCCGGTGGCCACTGGTGGAATTGAACTGGTGTGCATCATCCTCTCTGTTCACCTGTTTCCATCAGGATGTGGGAGTCGCTATTTAGCCTTGCTCCTCTGTCACTTCCATGCCGGTCAACATTGTAATCAGAAGCCTTTCTGTGCATGTTCCTGCTGCTAGACAACTCCCAGCTAAGTTGGACTTTAGTCCTTGTTTGTTTTTGCATTTTGTTCCAGTTCACAGCTGTAGTTTCGTTTCTGTGTCTGGAAAGCTCTTGTGATCTGAAATTGCCACTCTGATGTTATGAGTTAATACTAGAGTCTTAAAGTAATTTCAGGATGATGTTTTGATAGGGTTTTCAGCTGACCATGAAAGTGCCCTTTCTGTCTTCCTGCTATCTAGTAAGCGGACCTCAATTTTGCTAAACCTATTTTCATACTATGTTTGTCATTTCATCTAAAATCACCGCCAATATTTGTGGGGGCCTCTGTCTGCCTTTCGGGGAAATTTCTCTAGAGGTGAGCCAGGACTATATTTTCCTCTGCCAGGATTAGTTAGTCCTCCGGCCGGCGCTGGGCGTCTAGGGATAAAACGCAGGCTACGCTACCCGGCTACTGTTAGTTGTGCGGCAGGTTTAGTTCATGGTCAGTTTAGTTTCCATCCTTCCAAGAGCTAGTTCTTATGTTTGCTGGGCTATGTTCTCTTGCCATTGAGAACCATAACAGTTTGACCGGCCCCAAAAGGGTTAAATTAATTGACAGAGAAAGGAGAGAAAAGAGAAGTCTGCTGAAGATATATATATTTTTTTTTCCCTTCAGTTCTGAGTGTGCTTGTAATTGAATCTCTTGCAAGTCTGCCTATATTGCAGCCTTTCTCTCTCTCTCTCCTTCTAATCCTGGAATGGCTCTGTGTTCACCTGTTTAAAATGGATATTCAGAGTTTAGCTGCAGGTTTGAATAATCTCACCACGAAAGTTCAAAATTTACAAGATTTTGTTGTTCATGTTCCTATATCTGAACCTAGAATTCCTTTGCCTGAATTTTTCTCGGGGAATAGATCTTGCTTTCAAAATTTCAAAAATAACTGCAAGTTGTTTTTGTCCCTGAAATCTCGCTTTGCTGGAGATCCTGCTCAGCAGGTCAGGATTGTGATTTCCTTGCTCCGGGGCGACCCTCAGGATTGGGCTTTTGCATTGGCTCCAGGGGATCCTGCGTTGCTCAATGTGGATGCGTTTTTTCTGGCCTTGGGGTTGCTTTATGAGGAACCTCAGTTAGAACTTCAGGCGGAAAAGGCCTTGATGTCCCTATCTCAGGGGCAAGACGAAGCTGAAATATACTGCCAGAAATTCCGTAAATGGGCTGTGCTTACTCAGTGGAATGAGTGCGCCCTGGCGGCGAATTTCAGAGAGGGTCTCTCTGATGCCATTAAGGATGTTATGGTGGGGTTCCCTGTGCCTGCGGGTCTGAATGAGTCCATGACAATGGCTATCCAGATCGATAGGCGTCTGCGGGAGCGCAAACCTGTGCACCATTTGGCGGTGTCTACTGAGAAGACGCCAGAGAATATGCAATGTGATAGAATTCTGTCCAGAAGTGAACGGCAGAATTTTAGACGAAAAAATGGGTTGTGCTTCTATTGCGGTGATTCAACTCATGTTATATCAGCATGCTCTAAGCGTACTAAGAAGCTTGATAAGTCTGTTTCAATTGGCACTTTACAGTCTAAGTTTATTCTATCTGTGACCCTGATTTGTTCTTTATCATCTATTACCGCGGATGCCTATGTCGACTCTGGCGCCGCTTTGAGTCTTATGGATTGGTCCTTTGCCAAACGCTGTGGGTATGATTTGGAGCCTCTTGAAACTCCTATACCCCTGAAGGGGATTGACTCCACTCCATTGGCTAGCAATAAACCACAATACTGGACACAAGTAACTATGCGAATTAATCCGGATCACCAGGAGATTATTCGCTTTCTTGTGCTGTATAACCTACATGATGTGTTGGTGCTTGGATTGCCATGGCTGCAATCTCATAACCCAGTCCTTGACTGGAAAGCTATGTCTGTGTTAAGCTGGGGATGTAAGGGGACGCATGGGGACGTACCTGTGGTTTCCATTTCATCATCTATTCCCTCTGAGATTCCTGAATTCTTGACTGAATATCGTGACGTTTTTGAAGAACCTAAGCTTGGTTCATTACCTCCGCACCGGGAGTGCGATTGTGCCATAGATTTGATTCCGGGTAGTAAATACCCTAAGGGTCGTTTATTTAATCTGTCTGTGCCGGAACATGCTGCTATGCGAGAATATATAAAGGAGTCCTTGGAAAAGGGACATATTCGTCCTTCGTCATCTCCCTTAGGAGCCGGTTTTTTCTTTGTGTCTAAGAAAGATGGCTCTTTGAGGCCGTGCATTGATTATCGGCTTTTGAATAAGATCACGGTTAAATATCAATATCCGTTGCCACTGCTGACTGATTTGTTTGCTCGCATAAAGGGGGCCAAGTGGTTCTCTAAGATAGATCTCCGTGGGGCGTATAATTTGGTGCGAATTAAGCAGGGGGATGAGTGGAAAACCGCATTTAATACGCCCGAGGGCCACTTTGAGTATTTGGTGATGCCTTTTGGTCTTTCAAATGCCCCTTCAGTCTTTCAGTCCTTTATGCATGACATTTTCCGTGATTATTTGGATAAATTTATGATTGTGTATCTGGATGATATTTTGATTTTTTCGGATGACTGGGACTCTCATGTCCAGCAGGTCAGGAGGGTTTTTCAGGTTTTGCGGTCTAATTCCTTGTGTGTGAAGGGTTCTAAGTGCGTTTTTGGGGTTCAAAAGATTTCCTTTTTGGGATATATTTTTTCCCCCTCTTCCATCGAGATGGATCCTGTCAAGGTTCAGGCTATTTGTGATTGGACGCAACCCTCTTCTCTTAAGAGTCTTCAGAAATTTTTGGGCTTTGCTAACTTTTATCGTCGATTTATTGCTGTTTTTTCTGATGTTGTTAAACCATTGACTGATTTGACTAAGAAGGGTGCTGATGTTGCTGATTGGTCCCCTGCTGCTGTGGAGGCCTTTCGGGAGCTTAAGCGCCGCTTTTCTTCCGCCCCTGTGTTGCGTCAGCCTGATGTTGCTCTTCCTTTTCAGGTTGAGGTCGACGCTTCTGAAATCGGAGCTGGGGCGGTTTTGTCGCAGAGAAGTTCCGATTGCTCCGTGATGAGACCTTGTGCTTTTTTCTCGCGTAAATTTTCGCCCGCCGAGCGGAATTATGATGTTGGGAATCGGGAGCTTTTGGCCATGAAGTGGGCTTTTGAGGAGTGGCGTCATTGGCTTGAGGGGGCTAGACATCAGGTGGTGGTATTGACTGACCACAAAAATCTAATTTATCTTGAGTCCGCCAGACGCCTGAATCCTAGACAGGCGCGCTGGTCGTTGTTTTTCTCTCGGTTTAATTTTGTGGTGTCCTACCTGCCGGGTTCTAAGAATGTTAAGGCGGATGCCCTTTGTAGGAGTTTTGAGCCTGACTCCCCTGGTAATTCTGAACCTACAGGTATCCTTAGGGATGGAGTGATATTGTCTGCCGTTTCTCCAGACCTGCGGCGGGCCTTGCAGGAGTTTCAGGCGGATAGACCTGATCGTTGCCCACCTGGTAGACTGTTTGTTCCTGATGATTGGACCAGTAAAGTCATTTCTGAGGTTCATTCTTCTGCGTTGGCAGGTCATCCTGGAATCTTTGGTACCAGGGATTTGGTGGCAAGGTCCTTCTGGTGGCCTTCCCTGTCTCGAGATGTGCGAGGCTTCGTGCAGTCTTGTGACGTTTGTGCTCGGGCCAAGCCTTGTTGTTCTCGGGCTAGTGGATTGTTGTTGCCCTTGCCTATCCCGAAGAGGCCCTGGACGCACATCTCGATGGATTTTATTTCGGATCTTCCTGTTTCTCAGAAGATGTCTGTCATCTGGGTGGTGTGTGATCGTTTCTCTAAGATGGTCCATTTGGTTCCCCTGCCTAAGTTGCCTTCTTCTTCCGAGTTGGTTCCTCTGTTTTTTCAAAATGTGGTCCGTTTGCATGGTATTCCGGAGAATATCGTTTCTGACAGAGGTACCCAATTAGTGTCTAGATTTTGGCGAGCATTCTGTGCTAGGATGGGCATAGATTTGTCTTTCTCGTCTGCTTTCCATCCTCAGACTAATGGCCAGACCGAGCGGACGAATCAGACCTTGGAGACATATTTGAGGTGTTTTGTGTCTGCAGATCAGGATGATTGGGTTGCTTTTTTGCCTTTAGCGGAGTTTGCCCTCAATAATCGGGCCAGCTCTGCCACCTTGGTATCTCCCTTTTTCTGTAATTCAGGGTTTCATCCTCGATTTTCTTCTGGTCAGGTGGAATCTTCGGATTGTCCTGGAGTGGATGCTGTGGTGGAGAGGTTGCATCAGATTTGGGGGCAGGTAGTGGACAATTTGAAGTTGTCCCAGGAGAAGACTCAGCTTTTTGCCAACCGCCGGCGTCGGGTTGGTCCTCGGCTTTGTGTTGGGGACTTGGTGTGGTTGTCTTCTCGTTTTGTCCCTATGAGGGTTTCTTCTCCCAAGTTTAACCCCTTAAGCCCCGAGGGTGGTTTGCACGTTAATGACCGGGCCAATTTTTACAATTCTGACCACTGTCCCTTTATGAGGTTATAACTCTGGAACGCTTCAACGGATCTTGGCGATTCTGACATTGTTTTCTTGTGACATATTGTACTTCATGTTAGTGGTAAAATTTCTTCGATATAACTTGCGTTTATTTGTGAAAAAAACGAATATTTGGCGAAAATTTTGAAAATTTCGCAATTTTCCAACTTTGAATTTTTATGCCCTTAAATCACAGACATATGTCACACAAAATGCTTAATAAATAACATTTCCCACATGTCTACTTTACATCAGCACAATTTTGGAACCAAATTTTTTTTTTGTGACGGAGTTATAAGGGTTAAAAGTTGACCAGCAATTTCTCATTTTTACAACACCATTTTTTTTTAGGGACCACATCTCATTTGAAGTCATTTTGACGGGTCTATATGATAGAAAATACCCAAGTGTGACACCATTCTAAAAACTGCACCCCTCAAGGTACTCAAAACCACTTTCAAGAAGTTTATTAACCCTTCAGGTGTTTCACAGGAATTTTTGGAATGTTTAAATAAAAATGAACATTTAACTTTTTTTCACACAAAATTTATTTCAGCTCCAATTTGTTTTATTTTACCAAGGGTAACAGGAGAAAATAGACCCCAAAAGTTGTTGTACAATTTGTCCTGAGTACGCTGATACCCCATATGTGGGTGTAAACCATTGTTTGGGTGCAGGGCAGAGCTCGGAAGGGAAGGAGCGCCATTTGACTTTTCAATGCAAAATTGACTGGAATTGAGATGGGACGCCATGTTGCATTTAGAGAGCCCTTGATGTGCCTAAACATTGAAACCCCTAACAAGTGACACCATTTTGGAAAGTAGACCCCCTAAGGAACTTATCTAGATGTGTGGTGAGCACTTTGACCCAACAAGTGCTTTACAGAAGTTTATAATGCAGAGCCGTAAAAATAAAAAATCATATTTTTTCACAAAAATGATCTTTTCACCCCCAATTTTTTATTTTCCCAAGGGTAAGAGAAGAAATTGGACCCCAAAAATTGTTGTGCAGTTTGTCCTGAGTACACTGATACCCCATATGTGGGTGTAAACCATTGTTTGGGCGCAGGGCAGAGCTCAGAAGGGAAGGAGCGCCATTTGACTTTTCAATGCAAAATTGACTGGAATTGAGATGGGACGCCATGTTGCGTTTGGAGAGCCCCTAATGTGCCTAAACATTGAAACCCCCCACGAGTGACACCATTTTGGAAAGTAGACCCCTTAAGGAACTTATCTAGATGTGTGTTGAGCACTTTGACCCAACAAGTGCTTCACAGAAGTTTATAATGCAGAGCCGTAAAAATAAAAAATCATATTTTTTCACAAAAATGATCTTTTCACCCCCAATTTTTTATTTTCCCAAGGGTAAGAGAAGAAATTGGACCCCAAAAATTGTTGTGCAGTTTGTCCTGAGTACACTGATACCCCATATGTGGGTGTAAACCATTGTTTGGGCGCAGGGCAGAGCTCAGAAGGGAAGGAGCGCCATTTGACTTTTCAATGCAAAATTGACTGGAATTGAGATGGGACGCCATGTTGCGTTTGGAGAGCCCCTAATGTGCCTAAACATTGAAACCCCTCACGAGTGACACCATTTTGGAAAGTAGACCCCTTAAGGAACTTATCTAGATGTGTGTTGAGCACTTTGACCCAACAAGTGCTTCACAGAAGTTTATAATGCAGAGCCGTAAAAATAAAAAATCATATTTTTTCACAAAAATGATCTTTTCACCCCCATTTTTTTATTTCCCCAAGGGTAAGAGAAGAAATTAGACCACAAAAGTTGTTGTGCAATTTGTCCTGAGTACGACGATACCCCATATGTGGGGGTAAACCACTGTTTGGGTGCATAGCAGAGCTCGGAAGGGAAGGAGCGCTATTTGACTTTTCAATGCAAAATTGACTGGAATTAAGATGGGATGCCATGTTGCATTTGGAGAGCCCCTGATGTGCCTAAACATTAAAAAACCCCACAAGTGACACCATTTTGGAAAGTAGACCCCCTAAGGAACTTATCTAGATGTGTTTTGAGAGCTTTGAACCCCCAAGTGTTTCACTACAGTTTATAACGCAGAGCCGTGAAAATAAAAATTATTTTTTTTTTTCACAAAAATGAAATTTAGCCCCCAGTTTTGTATTTTCACAAGGGTATCAGGATAAATTGGACCCTAAAAGTTGTTGTCCAATTTGTCCTGAGTACGCTGATACCCCCTATGTGGGGGGGAACCACTGTTTGGGCGCATGACAGAGCTCGGAAGGGAAGGAGCGCCATTTGGAATGCAGACTTAAATGGATTGGTCTGCAGGCATCACGTTGCATTTGCAGAGCCCCTGATGTACCCAAACAGTACAAACCCCCCACAAGTGACCCCATATTGGAAACTAGACCCCCCAAGGAACTTATCTAGATGTGTTGTGAGAACTTTGAACCCCCAAGTGTTTCACTACAGTTTATAACGCAGAGCCGTGAAAATAAAAATTATTTTTCTTTTTCACAAAAATGATTTTTTAGCCCCCAGTTTTGTATTTTCACAAGGGTATCAGGATAAATTGGACCCTAAAAGTTGTTGTCCAATTTGTCCTGAGTACGCTGATACCCCCTATGTGGGGGGGAAGCACTGTTTGGGCGCATGACAGAGCTCGGAAGGGAAGGAGCGCCATTTGGAATGCAGACTTAAATGGATTGGTCTGCAGGCGTCACGTTGCATTTGCAGAGCCCCTGATGTACCCAAATAGTACAAACCCCCCACAAGTGACCCCATATTGGAAACTAGACCTCCCAAGGAACTTATCTAGATGTGTTGTGAGAACTTTGAACCCCCAAGTGTTTCACTACAGTTTACAACGCAGAGCCGTGAAAATAAAACATATTTTTTTTCCCACAAAAATGATTTTTAGCCCCCCAAATTTTTATTTTCCCAAGGATAACAAGAGAACTTGGACCCCAGAAGTTGTTGTTCAATTTGTCCCTAGTACGCTGATACCCCATATGTTGGGGTAAACCCCTTTTTGGACGCACGGGAGAGCTCGGAAGGGAAGGAGCACTGTTTTACTTTTTCAACGCAGAATTGGCTGGAATTGAGATTGGACGCCATGTCGCGTTTGGAGAGCCCCTGATGTGCCTGAACAGTGGAAACTCCCCAATTCTACCTGAAACCCTACCCCTAACCTCACCCCTAACCGTTTACTGAACATTTTCTGACAGTCATAAGTGCCACGTATATAAGTGCCACGTATATAAGTGCCACGTATATAAGTGCCACGTATATAAGTGCCACGTATATAAGTGCCACGTATTTAAGAGCCACGTATTTAAGAGCCACGTATTTAAGAGCCACGTATTTAAGAGCCACGTATTTCAGTGCCACGTATTTCAGTGCCACGATATTTCAGTGCCACGATATTTCAGTGCCACGTATTTCAGTGCCACGTATTTCAGTGCCACGTATTTCAGGCACTGAAAAATACGTGGCACGTAAATACTTCAGTGCCACGATATTTCAGTGCCACGTATTTCAGTGCCACGTATTTCAGGCACTGGTAAATACGTGGCACGTAAATACGTGGCACTTAAATACGTGGCACTTAAATACGTGGCACTTAAATACGTGGCACTTAAATACGTGGCACTTAAATACGTGGCACTTAAATACGTGGCACTTAAATACGTGGCCACTGAAATATCGTGGCACTTATATACGTATATAAACGTATATTTCAGTGCCACGTATTTCAGTGCCACGTATTTCAGGTTGGGGTAGGGTTAGGGGTAGGGTTAGGGTTTTTTGTTTTTTTCTTGTTTTCTTGTGTTTTTCTATAAAAACGCATGCGTTTTACCGCGTTTACATGCATTTTTTCACACATGCGGTTTTTTTAAAAAACGCATGCAGATAAAAACGCAAGTGTGAAACCAGACTAAAAGACGCTTTTTATAGCAAAAAAGTTTTTGCGTCTCCACATTTTGAGACCTATAATTTTTCCACATTTTGGTCCACAGAGTCATGTGAGGTCTTGTTTTTTGCGGGACGAGTTGACGTTTTTATTGGTAACATTTTCGGACACGTGACCATTTTTTATCACTTTTTATTCCGATTTTTGTGAGGCAGAATAACCAAAAACCAGCTATTCATGAATTTCTTTTGGGGGAGGCGTTTATACCGTTCTGCGCTTGGTAAAATTGATAAAGCAGTTTTATTCGTCGGGTCAGTACGATTACAGCGATACCTCATTTATATCATTTTTTTATGTTTTGACGCTTTTATACGATAAAAACTATTTTATAGAAAAAATAATTATTTTGGCATCGCTTTATTCTGAGGACTATAACTTTTTTATTTTTTTGCTGATGATCCTGTATGGCGGCTCGTTTTTTGCGGGACAAGATGACGTTTTCAGCGGTAACATGGTTATTTATATCCGTCTTTTTGATCGCGTGTTATTCCACTTTTTGTCCGGCGGTATGGTAATAAAGCGTTGTTTTTTGCCTCGTTTTTTTTTTTTTTCTCTTACGGTGTTTACTGAAGGGGTTAACTAGTGGGCCAGTTTTATAGGTTGGGTCGTTACGGACGCGGCGATACTAAATATGTGTACTTTTATTGTTTTTGTTTGTTTTTTTTAGATAAAGAAATGTATTTATGGGAATAATATTTTTTTTTTTATTATTATTTATTTAGGAATTTTTTTTTTTTTTTTTTTACACATGTGGAAATTTTTTTTTTTACTTTTTTACTTTGTCCCAGGGGGGGACATCACAGATCGCAGATCTGATAGTGTGCACAGCACTCTATCAGATCCGTGATCATACTTTCATCGGAGCTGGCTGCAGCTTTCATCTGCAGCCTGCTCCGACCCGGAAGTGCTCCCTGCAGGACCCGGATACAGCCCCTCGGCCATTTTGGATCCGGGGCCTGCAGGGAGAAGACGTTCGGTACGAGGTGAGTACATCACCTTGTACCGATCGTCTCAGGGAAGCCCGCAGGGAGCCCCCTCCCTGCGCGATGCTTCCCTGTACCGCCGGTACACCGCGATCATGTTTGATCGCGGTGTGCCGGGGGTTAATGTGCCGGGGGCGGTCCGTGACCGCTCCTGGCACATAGTGCCGGATGTCAGCTGCGATATGCAGCCGACACCCGGCCGCGATCGGCCGCGCTCCCCCCGTGAGCGCGGCCGATCGCGTATGACGTACTATCCCGTCACCGGGAATTAAGTCCCAGGTCACCTTGACGGGATAGTACGTCATACGGGATTAAGGGGTTAAGCCTTGGTTCATCGGCCCGTACAAGATATTGGAGATTCTTAACCCTGTGTCCTTCCGTTTGGACCTCCCTGCATCTTTTTCTATTCATAATGTTTTTCATCGGTCATTATTGCGCAGGTATGAGGTACCGGTTGTGCCTTCCGTTGAGCCTCCTGCTCCGGTGTTGGTTGAGGGCGAGTTGGAGTACGTTGTGGAAAAAATCTTGGACTCCCGTGTTTCCAGACGGAAACTCCAGTATCTGGTCAAATGGAAGGGATACGGTCAGGAGGATAATTCTTGGGTGACTGCCTCTGATGTTCATGCCTCCGATTTGGTCCGTGCCTTTCATAGGGCTCATCCTGATCGCCCTGGTGGTTCTGGTGAGGGTTCGGTGCCCCCTCCTTGAGGGGGGGGTACTGTTGTGAAATTGGATTTTGGGCTCCCCCGGTGGCCACTGGTGGAATTGAACTGGTGTGCATCATCCTCTCTGTTCACCTGTTTCCATCAGGATGTGGGAGTCGCTATTTAGCCTTGCTCCTCTGTCACTTCCATGCCGGTCAACATTGTAATCAGAAGCCTTTCTGTGCATGTTCCTGCTGCTAGACAACTCCCAGCTAAGTTGGACTTTAGTCCTTGTTTGTTTTTGCATTTTGTTCCAGTTCACAGCTGTAGTTTCATTTCTGTGTCTGGAAAGCTCTTGTGATCTGAAATTGCCACTCTGATGTTATGAGTTAATACTAGAGTCTTAAAGTAATTTCAGGATGATGTTTTGATAGGGTTTTCAGCTGACCATGAAAGTGCCCTTTCTGTCTTCCTGCTATCTAGTAAGCGGACCTCAATTTTGCTAAACCTATTTTCATACTACGTTTGTCATTTCATCTAAAATCACCGCCAATATTTGTGGGGGCCTCTGTCTGCCTTTCGGGGAAATTTCTCTAGAGGTGAGCCAGGACTATATTTTCCTCTGCCAGGATTAGTTAGTCCTCCGGCCGGCGCTGGGCGTCTAGGGATAAAACGCAGGCTACGCTACCCGGCTACTGTTAGTTGTGCGGCAGGTTTAGTTCATGGTCAGTTTAGTTTCCATCCTTCCAAGAGCTAGTTCTTATGTTTGCTGGGCTATGTTCTCTTGCCATTGAGAACCATAACACCCATTAGTGGATGAAAAAAATATATGAAAAATAATTTTTTTCCCTAAAATGTTGCTTTAATCTCAATCTCATTTTTTATTTTCACAAGGGTTAAAAAGTGAAAATGGACTACAAAATAAGTTACACAATTTCTCCCAAATGCATTAATACCTCATATGTGGTCGGAAACTACTGTTTTAGCACACAGCAATGCTCTGAAGAGAAGGTAAAGGAAAATGCACTCTGAATAATTATATAGTTTATTAAGTGAATTAATACAAATAATCCATGTGGCGGAAATCACCACTAACAGCATTTAAAAAGTGCATAACAGCATTAAGCTAAATACAAGACCCACCAAAACACCAAGATAATTGTCATTTCTCAGAAATTTTCTGAATAACCTGTCCTGCGTATGCTGCTGAAGGAATAATACTATTTTCTGGCTATTATATGACTATGCTGCATTTTCATCAGCTTTCTCCTCTGCAGACACTACCTCTTAGTTTGCAATCCATTTTAAGCTGGTTTGCAGACTAGCTACTATGATCTCATTTTTACACTGCACTCCACACAGATTGTGTGCTAAAATGAACAAAGAGCATGAAACCAGAATCTGGCAGAAGCAGTGATTGGTGTATACAGTCATGGCTGAAAGTGTTGGCACCCTTGAAATTGTTCCAGAAAAGTATGTATTTCTCCAAGAAAATGATTGCAATTATACATGTTTTGTTATACATATGTTTATTTCCTGTGTGTGTGTTGGAACAACACAAAAAACAGAAAAATTCACACAGTCAAGGTACCGAGTGCCAAAGGCTGCATGACAACCCCAAAAACATCTTTTAACCTCACCATAGTTGACTGTAGGTACTGTGTTCTTTTCATTAATAGACAAAAGCAGTCTCATAATTAGTTATGATTATTTATATAGCCCCATAGTTGTGACAAGAAACACCACACACATGTAGCTGCTCACAAACGTGGAAACCACTCCAAGGTAACATAGAAAAAGGAGAAAATGGAGTTTATATATTTCAAACAAGTTAGAAAATCTTTACTGATTAACAAACAATTCTAAAACATGTTAAAAGGAAGTGCAAACAGACAGACAAAAGTGAAACCCATCCATCATAATAGATCAATATCATACATATCTCTATGCAAGTATCAATGGTGGGAAAGAAATTAATACCCTGATGCAAGTTCCAAGTAGCACCTGTATTCAATAAAAGTGTTCCATTGTGTCAAAGTGAAGGATAAGCATTCATTATCTCATGTGTTTGAAACATATACACTCCATTTTCTTTTTCTACATATCTGTTCTTTTCTTTGTAGGCCTCTTTCCATTTTCAGTAAACACTAGAACGATAAACTCTTCTTTTTATGTCTCTGTGTCTCCTGCCAGAGTTTCATTTAATTCAAATGTTGACGGATGGTTTGGGTCAATAAAGATGCACCCTGAGCCCAAAAAACAGCCTGAATGTCTTTGGAACTTGATTGGGGATGCTTATCCACCATCCTGACTATACTGCGCTGCAACCTTTCATCACTTTTTGTCTGCTGTCCACATCCACGGAGATTAGCTATAGTGCCATGGGTTGTAAACGTCTTGATTATGTTGCGCACCCTAGACAAAGGGACATCAAGATCTCTGGAGATGGACTTGTACCTTGAGATTGTTAATCGTTAACAACAATTTTGGTTGTCAAGTCATGAGACAGTTCTTTTCTCCTATTTCTGCTCCCTATGCTTAGTGTGGCACAAGCAGGCACACAATGCAAAGACTGAGGCAACTTTTCCCCTTTTTATCTGATTTCAGGTGTGATATTCATATTGCGCACACTGTTACTTGCCACAGGTGAGTTAGAACAAGCATGACATGCTTGAAACTAATTTGTTTACCCACAATTTTTGAAAGGTGCCAACAATTTAATCCGGCCCTTTTGGGGGCTTTGTGTGAAATTATGTCCAATTTGCCCTTTTCTTTTTTTTTTTTGTTGTTCCAACACACACACAGAAAATAAACTTATGTATGACAAAACTTGTGTATTTGCATTAATTTTCTAGTAGAAATCTTTAATTTTCTGGAACAATTTCAAGGATGCCAACATTTTCGCCATGAATATGAGCCCAGCACTGGCGGTAAAAGACTTGGTAGAAAATTCAGTATTGTCTTTCTGTGTCTCCCTCTGCTTGTTTCCTCGCTTTACTCCTCATTCCTCTCCCTTCACCCCTCCCCATAGAGTACAATGGGCTTTTACATGACACAGTAATAGTTGGCAGCCCACCTTGTCTTAGCAAAATAGATATGAGCTAGATTTTTTTTTCCAGAAAGGATGGCGAGTCCAGGTGGCAGAGGACGAAGTTTCTTATAAGTGAGGAAGGAAGCTTATTTTTCTGATAAGCTATATTATTAAGTTCTGTATATTCGCATGTACTAATGATTTAAGCAGTTTGTTTAAAGCATAGTTCCCATTTAACTAATGATCATAGGATAAAGGATAAAAGTAAACCAAGTCTTATTCTGATTTTCAGGAGGCAATACGGACAAAAACGTTGTCGTTCATTGTACAATTAGTAATAGATATATAGCGTGCACTCTGTCAAAAGTTTGGGGTGCAGGTGTAACGGACCAGAAGGTCACGTAAATAGTTAAATATACATTCACCGCACTCTCACAGGGAATATAATGCAGGTTCTTTTAAATTTATTCAATATGTTTCTGGGAGCATAACAGAATATTTTAACAAAGCGACAAGAGACGTTTCGGCTCCGCCGGAGCCTTTATCATATTCGCTGTGAACAATAAACAAAAAAAGAAAGAGAGAAAAATACAAAAACAAAATAATCATAAGCAAATGATAAGTAAATGATAAATTCATATATCCATAAGGGTCCCCAGGGATCCAGGTCATCCTATTGGAGATAGATCACATATCAATAAGCATATACACATTTATATACAAATTTATACATATATACATAGCCTGTCAAAGACTGCTATCAAATGAAGAGAGCAACTTAGAGTAACATGTTATTACCTTGTTCAGGTAGATAGAAGGTATAGAAAAATCAAAACAATTATAACGGGGATTATTGAAGACCAGTATTGCACATAGAATCCCCTTAAAACTTAGCTTTTAATAATATCAGAATAAAACCCTGACCCAAAACAAACCTTGGTTCAATAACCAACAATAAAATACCACCAATAGGTAACCTGTTGAGGTGCTACAATAAAACCTACTGCTCACCACTGCCTAGCTGTGGAGGTTGGCACCCTAAGAATCGATTATTTGGCGCCCCCACTCAGACGTAGGCTGTCCCTAGCTTCCCTATCGAATCCCTAGCAATATAGGTGGGAAAACAAAATAGTGGAGAGCAGTGGTGAAAAAAAGTGGAACAAACGACCCCAACATGAATTAGCAAACACCCCCACTTAGGATATTGATAATCAGTAAATAATACAGCACCTCGCTCAATAGCGACCCATGTCACAGCAAACAATTAGGTCCAACCATAACCATCTCAGTCCCGTCTGTCCTGGATAAACATTGATAGCATATACAGACACAATAGGGACCGGAATAGCAGACCAAGATATGATGCTAAATAATGAGAGGAGATCACTTAGCGTGTGCTGACGTCACCCCGACGCGTTTCCCCGTTTACACGGTTCATCAGGAGGAGATAGTGTGGTGACCGATGTTGCCTCATGCCATGGAGATGAATAGCATAAGCCGGCGGTGGTAATCAGCGGGTATAAATAGATAACATCAAATCCGCGCGCCTTCATAGGCCCCGCCCCCAAGAAGATACAGCGGGATCACATCCGGGTCATGATGGCGTTCAAAATCCCAATTTAACATCAAAAATAGATGCCACAAACATTATTTGCATTCCAAGGTTATACCAAATTCAAGAAAAAGATACAAATAAGGGTTCTCCAAGCCAAAGGCTGTTAGTTACCTGCCCGATGTCATCACTTCCGGGTCCTAGAGACGCTGCGGCGCGTACATCTCTCCCTATCTGGCTAATGCGCACCAATCAGTCCACCCTAGCCTGGAACGCAAACAGAAGGCAATCTGCGCTCCAGAGAGAGCTTGCGTAGTAATGAAGGGGAGGAGTAGCAGGAGGGGGGAGAGAGGAGGGGCGTGCCCCATTGCCGGTGGAGCGATACCCTCATCGGTATATGTCATCCAGCGTACAAAGAGCCATATTAAATTCAAGGACATTTTGAAATAGTAGCTAACAGCTAATAATAGAGTATGAAGATAGACTTAGAGTATTAATAAACAATGTGATATAACTAAATCTGGCAAAGACCAATGAACAAGCCAGCAATAGAAATGTATTGACTATAGTTCTGAACATACAGAACATTGGGATAATTAAACGCCCAAAGGTAAATTGGGTAGCAATAAATGTGAGTATGAATAATAATATTAGATAAATAATTAATTCCCTACAATCGGAAGCATGCTAAAGCATACCAGGATAGGGGATTATTACGGTACATGTCACAATCTTCCATTATAGTTTCATGCGTGACAGGCAGTCAAATAAAGGTATCCACCATGATATTCAGATGAAACAGGTATAGGACAGACACTCATTCAGCCCCTTCGGGGACATTGATTGCATCCTGTATATCCACTCAGTCTCTCTCCTTAATAAAATTTTGTCAAGATCGCCTCCCCTAATTTGAGGTCTCACCAGTTCGATCATACTAAAAGAGATTTGCCGAATATTACCACCATGGGAGTCATTCATATGACGAGAAACTGGGGTATCCCGTTTGTGCCTGATATCCCCCAGGTGCTCGCCAACCCTGACTCTCAATTCCCTCAGAGTCTTCCCTATATAATCCAAAGGACATGTACAGGTAGCTTTGTAAATCACACCGGTGGATTTGCAATTTCCGAAGTCCCTCAAGGAAAATATTCTATCGTTAGATGCACTTCGGAAAACCTTCCCTTGAGACATGACTTCACATTTAGTACAGTTTCCACACCTAAAGAAACCCAAAGGTTTTCTGTCCAGCCATGTCCCTGGTTTGGGTGGTCTCTGGTATAAACTGTGCACCAGGCGATCCCCTATTGATCTGCCCTTCCTATATGTCACACTCGGTTTCAGTGGTAGGTATTTCCTTAAAGCTGGATCCGCCAGTAGGATCCCCCAGTGTTTTTTGAGAACCTGGTAAACCCTCTCTGACTGCCCGTCAAAGGTTCCAATGAGCCTAACCGTCTCCTCCTTCACTCGACTGGCGTTATCTTTAGGCCTCAACAGGGACTGCCTATCCATCCTCAAAGTCTCGTTAAAGGGGCCATCCAAAACCTCACGGGGATAATCTCTTGCCCTAAAACGTTGGTATAGATCTTTGGCCTGTCTCTTGTATGTTATCTCATCCGTGCAGTTTCTTCTAATTCTCATGAATTGCCCCTTTGGTATCCCCCTCTTGAGGGGAACCGGATGGTGGCTAGTCCATCTCAACAAACTGTTTGTAGAAGTCGGTTTACGGTAGGTGCAAGTGCTGATGCTACCATCTAGTTCCTTCGAAATGGTCAAATCAAGGAAATTAATACTCCTGTCGTGGTGTTCGTAGGTAAAATGGAGACCAATGTTGTTCACATTGATTGTCTCCACAAATCTCTGGAGCTCAACCTCTGGGCCAGACCACAGCACAAGGATATCATCTATGTATCTGGCCCAGAGGCTAATGTACGGGCTCCACCACACTTCCCCCTCTCCAAAAATGACGGTTTCCTCCCACCAGCCCAGGAAGATATTAGCATACGAGGGGGCACAAGGGCTCCCCATCGCAGTACCCCTGAGCTGGTGGAAGTACTTACCGTCAAAGAGGAAGTAATTTCGGGTAAGACAAAATTGCAAGAGTTCCTCTATGAACAAATTATGTTCACGACATTCAATCGCTCTTGTTTGTAGATAGTAGGTTATGGCCTCCATCCCACAGGCGTGGGGGATGCTGCTATAGAGAGCCTCCACATCTATTGATACAAGCAGAGTACCAGATTCAACCGTGATACCTTCCAGCTGGCTCAATAGATGCGACGTGTCGCGGACATAGGAAGGTAAGGATATAACGAAGGGTCTTAGTATCTTATCTAAATAGATCCCACTGTTCTGTGTAGCTGAGTCAATACCGGATACAATTGGGCGCCCTTTTAAAGGGGACAGACCCTTGTGCACCTTCGGTAGGGCGTAGAAAGTAGGCCTCACTGGGTTGTTCGGTGTCAAAAATTTCCATTCATTAAGGGATAACAAATTCTCCTCTTTAGCCCTGTCCAAAATATCCATTAGTTCATGGCTATAGCTCATGGTAGGGTCATGATCCAGAACCTCGTAGGTATCTGCATCATCTAGCAGCTGATGACACATATTCAAATAAATATGTTGGTCCATAAGCACCAGGTTACCACCCTTGTCAGACGCCTTGATAACAACGTCTCTGTTCTTTTCCAAATTTTCTAGAGCTCTGCTCTCTTCCTCAGAGAGATTTGCACATCCATGCTGATTAATGCGTGGTATTTTACATAAATCATTTTCAACAAGTTGAATAAAGATGTCTACACTCGTGGTGTCATTTAAGGGTGGCATCCTGGTGCTTTTATTTTTTAGATCTGTGAAAGGACCCTTCCCTCTTTCCTGTTCATTCTCTCTCAAGAGGTCAGTTAATGTTCGTACACCCTCCATATCTTCCTCTGATAGTCCCAATTTCTTACACTGTTCAGAGTCATATTTCTGGAAGAACAATTTCCATTTCAGGTTTCTACCAAATAAATTAACATCTTTAACCCATTGGAAACAGTTGAACGCCCCAGTCGGTACAAAGTTTAGGCCCTTCTGTAGGACAGAATACTCATCACCAGATAGAGCATATGATGATAAATTTATAATCTGTCCCTGACTCACAGGTGCCTTTTCCGTAGGTCGTATCCTGTTGTCAGCAGGCCTCGTTCCAAAAAAGATTGTGAGGATGAAAATGATTGTGGCCCAGTCATACTTAATTCTGACTGGCTCCCTCTTCCAGTGCCCCTCTGTCTGTGATAGTTTTTTGATGTCCGCCATTTACCTTTCGTATACTTCCCTCTCCCACGATAGCCTGAAAAACCCTCTGTACGTTCCGTATCCGAGGTGTCAATATCTGATGACGACACTTCAGAATTCACCCTTGGCTGATAGTCGTATGCCCGGTTCTCTTTAAACTCAGTAAGATCCCGTAAAAACTGATTATGCTTACGCTCCTTTAGATTTGTTTGAAATTTCTCTACAGATGTTTGTAGTGTGTTTTCTCGTTTTATAAATTCCGGGTCAGATTTGAATTTTTGTACCTTCTCAATAAGATTATTGAGTTTCTTTGTGGAGTCCTCGAAAAGCCTCTGTTCCTCTTTTAATAAGAGTTGCATGAAGCGAATAGAGGACTCCACGGATTCTTTTGTCCACGCTGTCAGCAGTAGGGGATTAGCTGTACGTGGTGAGGGCTGTATATTAATGCGTAGTCCCTTAGGGACAATTTGGTTTTTTATGTAATTTTCCAAACCTTTTACCTCCCACCACGATTTTATATTCTCCTTATATCCCCAATATAGTTCTTTAAAGAGTGTTTTTAATGAGGGGTTCTCTGGGCTTTCAGAGGGTAAAGTATTGGTGGAAAAAACCTGATTGGCGTCCTGTACCCACAAATCAGTGTTGATTGGTACCGAAAGAAAACTCGCCATATCCTTAGGACTAATTCAGAAAAATCAAAACAATTATAACGGGGATTATTGAAGACCAGTATTGCACATAGAATCCCCTTAAAACTTAGCTTTTAATAATATCAGAATAAAACCCTGACCCAAAACAAACCTTGGTTCAATAACCAACAATAAAATACCACCAATAGGTAACCTGTTGAGGTGCTACAATAAAACCTACTGCTCACCACTGCCTAGCTGTGGAGGTTGGCACCCTAAGAATCGATTATTTGGCGCCCCCACTCAGACGTAGGCTGTCCCTAGCTTCCCTATCGAATCCCTAGCAATATAGGTGGGAAAACAAAATAGTGGAGAGCAGTGGTGAAAAAAAGTGGAACAAACGACCCCAACATGAATTAGCAAACACCCCCACCAGATTGCCTTCTGCTTGCGTTCCAGGCTAGGGTGGACTGATTGGTGCGCATTAGCCAGATAGGGAGAGATGTACGCGCCGCAGCGTCTCTAGGACCCGGAAGTGATGACATCGGGCAGGTAACTAACAGCCTTTGGCTTGGAGAACCCTTATTTGTATCTTTTTCTTGAATTTGGTATAACCTTGGAATGCAAATAATGTTTGTGGCATCTATTTTTGATGTTAAATTGGGATTTTGAACGCCATCATGACCCAGATGTGATCCCGCTGTATCTTCTTGGGGGCGGGGCCTATGAAGGCGCGCGGATTTGATGTTATCTATTTATACCCGCTGATTACCACCGCCGGCTTATGCTATTCAGCTCCATGGCATGAGGCAACATCGGTCACCACACTATCTCCTCCTGATGAACAGTGTAAACGGGGAAACGCGTCGGGGTGACGTCAGCACACGCTAAGTGATCTCCTCTCATTATTTAGCATCATATCTTGGTCTGCTATTCCGGTCCCTATTGTGTCTGTATATGCTATCAATGTTTATCCAGGACAGACAGGGGACTGAGATGGTTATGGTTGGACCTAATTGTTTGCTGTGACATGGGTCGCTATTGAGCGAGGTGCTGTATTATTTACTGATTATCAATATCCTAAGTGGGGGTGTTTGCTAATTCATGTTGGGGTCGTTTGTTCCACTTTTTTTCACCACTGCTCTCCACTATTTTGTTTTCCCACCTATATTGCTAGGGATTTGATAGGGAAGCTAGGGACAGCCTACGTCTGAGTGGGGGCGCCAAATAATCGATTCTTAGGGTGCCAACCTCCACAGCTAGGCAGTGGTGAGCAGTAGGTTTTATTGTAGCACCTCAACAGGTTACCTATTGGTGGTATTTTATTGTTGGTTATTGAACCAAGGTTTGTTTTGGGTCAGGGTTTTATTCTGATATTATTAAAACCTAAGTTTTAAGGGGATTCTATGTGCAATACAGATAGAAGGTATAGGAAAAATCGGGATAAGGGTCCCGGTGATGCTGTAGGAGATTTAAAGGTACTTTAGTACTGAGAAGAAAAGAACCAAGGAAGGGAGAGGGTAAAACGGAGGGATTGAAATAAAATACCCATAGTTATGTAATGCCCAGGCGTAGTAGCGCAAATAAGGATCGTAGGGGATCTGTAAAAACAGACATATAGTGTGATGCATGGGTATACAACGAATAGGGCTGTAAGGAGAGTGCGCACATATAGCGGGGGTAAAATATACCTGGTTAAGTAGCGTGGATAGCGGCGCTGCCGTGCCTAGCTTTAGTCACCACCGCAGCTAGGCACGGGAGCGCCGCTATCCACGCTACTTAACCAGGTATATTTTACCCCCGCTATATGTGCGCACTCTCCTTACAGCCCTATTCGTTGTATACCCATACCATCACACTATATGTCTGTTTTTACAGATCCCCTACGATCCTTATTTGCGCTACTACGCCTGGGCATTACATAACTATGGGTATTTTATTTCAATCCCTCCGTTTTACCCTCTCCCTTCCTTGGTTCTTTTCTTCTCAGTACTAATGTACCTTTAAATCTCCTACAGCATCACCGGGACCCTTATCCCGATTTTTCCTATACCTTCTATCTACCTGAACAAGGTAATAACATGTTACTCTAAGTTGCTCTCTTCATTTGATACCAGTCTTTGACAGGCTATGTATATATGTATATATTTGTATATAAATGTGTATATGCTTATTGATATGTGATCTATCTCCAATAGGATGACCTGGATCCCTGGGGACCCTTATGGATATATGAATTTATCATTTACTTATCATTTGCTTATGATTATTTTGTTTTTGTTTTTTTCTTTCTTTCTTTTTATTGTTCACAGCGAATACGATAAAGGCTCCGGCGGAGCCGAAACGTCTCTTGTCGCTTTGTTAAAATATTCTGTTATGCTCCCAGAAACATATTGAATAAATTTAAAAGAACCTGCATTATATTCCCTGTGAGAGTGCGGTCGTTCATTGTACGGTATAAGCGATAATGCACATTTACTCTTGGGGTCAGTCCAACTACAGCAATACCAGATTTATACACTTTTTAAAAAATGTTTTGCTAGTTTTGCTTTTAACTGAGAACTATTTTTTTTTTATTATTTATTTTTTTCTATTCAGACAGCTATAACTTGAGCTGTGGGAGGTTGTTTTTTTGCAGGATGGGGTGAAGTTTTGCATGATACAATTTGTCTTGACTAACAACTTTCAGATCACTTATTATTAATTTTTTTGTGTTAGTAGTAGGAGGAAAAAAAAGCATTTTTTTTTTTTTTATTCGCCTTACAGGTAAGATATTGTGAGAGACTTATGGTATGGATGGTTCCAGGTGTTGATTTATTGCTCACTTTTTATTTTAAATTGAAGAAAGCATTTTTACATTTTTTTCCTTCTTTTTTACTTAATATTGCTAAGGGGCTTGGCAACTGAATAGATGGATCACTGTTCTAATACTTATACACTGCGGCATATTACACCTGTCAGCTGCACACTGTCAGGAAACATGTACACACAATTTATGGCAGGGTCTAATGGCCCATCTTACCTAGCAGATCTAGAGGTTCCTGATTGACATCCAATTGCCATGACAACCATCAGCCCCCAAGATCACATTGCAGGGGTACTGATAAAGCTAAAGAAGGAGCTCCTTCCCTCTTGCAACCATCTAGATGCAGCCGATGCTACCGACAATGGCATCTAGAGTTTTCCACATCTGGAAACGTTGCGTGCACCGGCTGTAGTCACAAGAGATCAGCTGTATGTAGAGACAAACTCTCACATTGATCACAACAGGCTTAAAAAAATGTATTTTGCAACAGGGTTTCATTAAAAGTGTTTTATTATCTGCTTTATATTAGCCATTGCATTGTCTACTGCTGGCTGCAAAATGAGTTAACTGAGAATTCCCCAGTGCGTTCGTTCTGGAGGGAGAGTTTGTAACTCTCAAATGACATTATTTTCAGTCTGAGTGCGATACAACAAAACATTGGATTGAACTCGGACCAATGTTACTCTATGAGGCCATGCACAGGTCTGATTTTTTCCTCGGACAGAAATTGTCTACAGAACAAAAAAATCACAGCATGCGCGATTTGCATCAAATAGTTGGATCACACTCAGCCATGGAAGTCAATGAATGCATGGAAAACATCAGAAAGCACTCGAATGACTTCTGAGTGCAGTCCAATTTTCATGGACTGACAAAATGGAGAAGATGGAGAATTTTATTCCCCATCTTTTCCAAGTTCAAGAAAATCAGATCACACTGATCAAACTCTGATCAGATGATTAACAATGACACACCACATCAAAGCTTAATTTACAGGGAAACAAAGACTATTAAGAGCCAAAAAAGGTGCAAAAGTTTTAAAGAATCTCAAACGCAGCAAAAATTCTGATGCCGATTTTTGGGCAAGCGGCATTTTTTCACATCACAGTATGCTCTGGGACTCAAAGGTCTCCTGGAGGTTTCCTACAATCATTTCTATTGAACAAAAGCCACTAACAAATAAAATATATTTGCAAAAACTGAGTTAAATAATATGCAATTAGAACGATAAATAGAATGACTTCCTTTTAATGCAGCATACACAACCCTATTACAAAACTATAAATACAGTATTCATAAAAAAATCAAGACCAAAGCTTTAAAGGGGTTGTCCACTGCCTGCACAACCATTTTAAGTGAATTATTCCCAGCGCTTTTCAGCAATGTCAGCGGAAGGTCTCCTAGGTTTCACGTAGGACTGTTATGCCACTTGAGCCGTGCAGCCAATCAGTGATTACTTCTGCTTCCCTTGAAAAAATGTCACACAAGCACAGCAGCCAAATAGCAGCTGCTGATTGGCTACAGGCTTCATGTGGTATAACAGTGTTGACATGGCTGGGGCAGCGCCAATGCAGGAGGGAGAGTATGTTTTTTTTTTGTTGTTTTAACAAAGAGGACTACTTCATTTATAAATGGGGTTTCCAGGTAGTGGTCTAGTAGTGGTAGTCTAGGTGTGGCACAACAGTCGCACATCTAGTTAGAATGTGGCCAGAATATGCATACTTGTAGTCACATGACTGTCTGCTCTCAGTGAATCCGGAGACTTTGATGCCCAGCATGAATAACCCCTTTACAGATAAGTATATCCATCTGAATTCATGTCCATGTATCACAATAATGAGAGTGGCAACTATCCCTGACCGACGCGCAGCTGATAGATATAAGCTGACACTTAATTTCACTGATTTCTACTGTACACTAATATGGTAATGGAATAAATATACTTACTTTAATTGCCAATTCGGTTCTTCCACAGTCACAAGCCTTTGAGGCAATCTCTGAATAAGAAATCCCGGCGGTGTCACCAAGTTTCTGATTAATGGCCTGGGCTACTTCTTCATCTGATTTCTCTTTCTGTTGGACCTAAACAAAAAAACTATGTAAAATCTACAAACACAGAGACATAGAAATGAAAAAATCCATCTATAAAGTTTTAGAAATACAATACCTTGTAACATGCCCAGTGAGCTAAAATACGACTCACTCCTTGAAATTCTGGAATCTTTAGGTGCTCACAAATTTTTACAGCAAGAGGATACAGCCTTCTCAGAACTAACCTGTGTGGAGGCAAATACAGAGTCTATATGGTTATGGCAGGCCACAATATTTGCCCAATAGACCATTTTATTAAAGAAGCAAGATTTCAAATATATCATATATACATTTTGCATTTGTATTGAGCATTAGGAGGTCATTAAGGTGATTTTGTCATTAGGATTAAATACTCTAAACTAATCCATGTGTATAATGCTTTAATGCTGATTAAATCCACAAGTTCCTCGTAGAGTTGAGCGGATTCATTTGCAGGAATCCAGTCAATCGGACAAGTAAGAAAACTCTGGCTGCTGTACAGGAGGCTCACGAGTCTCTTACCTTAAAGGATTTCCAGCAAAGCCTTTGATTGGCCAGGCAGCCATGACATCATTATTGTGGCATGAAGCACAGGTGATGTCACACCAGCCTGGCCAATCAAAAGCTGCATCAGGGATCTCGAAAAGTAAGATATTTCCAATCCTCCCGTACAGCGACCAGAGACTTCTGACCGGGCTGATGGCCTGGAATCATGAAAATTGATCTGCCCAACTCTACTTCCTTGCAGAAAACTGTATTGATCTTTTAAAGAAGAGTTAAAGGGAACCTATCACCCCGTTTTTTTCGGTATGAGATAAAAATACTGTTAAATATGGCCTGAGCTGTGCATTACAATAGTGTAGTTTGTGGACCCCGATTCCCCACCTATGCTGCCGAAATACGTTACCAAAGTAGTCATTTTCGCCTGTCAATCAGGCTGGTCAGGTCGGATGGGCGTGGTGTCTTCCCCCAGATATTGCGTAGTTTTCCGTTGGTGGCGTAGTGGTGTGCGCATGTCCAACGTCCCCAATCCTGCACGGGGGGGTGAAAATAGCAGCGATGTCCGTTATTCCATTGGTGGTCGGTGGGCGCGGCCATCTTCCTTTGGCCGCGCGTGTGCAGAAGCGGCGCTCTGCTGGCCGCGGCTTCAGGAAAATGGCCGCGGGCATCCGCGCGTGCGCAGATGGAGATCGCGGCGGCCATTTTCCTGAAGCCGCTGCCAGCAGAGCGCCGCTTCTGCGCACGCGCGGCCAAAGGAAGATGGCCGCGCCCACCGACCACCAATGGAATAACGGACATCGCTGCTATTTTCACCCCCCCCGTGCAGGATTGGGGACGTTGGACATGCGCACACCACTACGCCACCAACGGAAAACTACGCAATATCTGGGGGAAGAAGCCACGCCCATCCGACCTGACCAGCCTGATTGACAGGCGAAAATGACTACTTTGGTAACGTATTTCGGCAGCATAGGTGGGGAATCGGGGTCCACAAACTACACTATTGTAATGCACAGCTCAGGCCCTATTTAACAGTATTTTTATCTCATACCGAAAAAAACGGGGTGATAGGTTCCCTTTAAAACTATATACCAATGAACAGCCGACGTAGTGGGGTGGGACAATTCATTTGTAGCTCTGCTCCTTCTCTCCCTATTCTTCGCCTGTGTTCTGCCTCCTGTTGCTGACTGAGGGTACGTGCCCACGATCAGGAATTGCTGCGGTTTTCACACTGCATATTTATGCAGCGTCAAAACTGCAGTGGCCAGATGTTACCGCATAGAGGATGGTATTTCTAGAAAGCCCACGTCCACTGTGCATCTAGATGCACCTGCGGATCACCCACGGAAACTGTCATGTGGTGCCGCTTTCAGGACTCTAGTCTCCACAACAGAAATTTAATCAGTACAATGTATTAAATGCGGTAAATCCTCACAGTTCAATGAACACATGTGGATTTACCTGCATTCAATAGAACACAATGTTTTGGATGCAGAGAAAATACTCTGCTAGTTTCAGATCATGGACACATAGCCTGACAGGTCTCTCTTATTTCAGGTACCTGCTGTCTGTACTAATGTAATGACTAGGCTGAACGTTCCCTGCTATCCACCCCCACCGGTGTCCGCAGCCTAAGGAATTATGACACACACCGGTCTCGGGGATAACAGTTGCTTTTACTTCAGCAGGAACGGGAATTATAACTTAGAACAAGTAAGGAACAGTCTCTCATGGGTAGTCCAAGGCAATTACAGTTCACACTTAGATGCTGAGATGACTGGAGTCTGGAGATTTAAGAGCACTGGACAGTGTCTTTTGGTAGTTTAAAGAAGGAGGTAGATGCAGCAATTAGAGGTTACAGACCTGTACTCGGGGTTAACTCCACAGTGTATCACGGCACGTGCATAAATACTTATAGGTGAATGCAAAAACTGAGGTAAATCTAGTCAGAAAGACTTTAGACTGATGTCTGTACAGGTTAGAGAGGGAACCCAGGCTCTTAGGCCTGCAAAAGATCTTTGAGTGAAAACAGCCTCCATGAGTGTTCTGCTCTCCATGAAGGCATCCCTCAGACTAAAGAACATTCTAGACTTGCCTTGAAAACAGCTCCTCCTATTGACCATCTGATTAGGAGCTGGCGAATAGGACACCGAATTCACATCTCAGATCCTTACAAAACAATAATTATGAGTCATTGTACACTTTCACCATTAGATGGCACCAGAACAAAGCAAATGAGAAATGCATTGCATCTAAAATGGAGGTGACTAGAATTGGAGAATTACAGCTTAGAAATGCAGGAGATAATGTAGAGGGGCAGTTACAGAGTGAGCTGTAGTGAACAGAAGCTACTCACAATACAGGATTACTTAAAGAACGGACACACTCTGGACTGGGTCACTACGCTAACTAGATCTCTTGCATGCGCAGTAAGGTCCTGGCACTGGGGAGATGTCACGATCCATTTTTGGATTTAAGGCAGCTCTGGTTCCACTCAGTTTAAAACTTTTTTCCTTTTGGACCATCGGGGGTTAATGTCTGTTTTTCCCCTTCTGGCAATTTGGTGTTACTGCAGTGTTGCTGGGTCAGCTGATGGAGGTGGTGACCACTCCCACCATCCTTTAAAAGGTCACCTGATGAATCAGCTGACTGTTGGTAATAGAGCAATCTTCAGTGACCAATCCAGAATGAGGAGCTCTCTGGGTGCAGTGGTGCTTCTGCTGTTCATTTTCCTGGTGCTTTTATTCTGCTGTGTAGTGCTTTGCAACAGAGAAAGCTAAGTGCTTATATCCTTGTCCCTTTCGTGTTTGTCACTATCCCCCGTGTCTTAATATCTGCAGTGGTGCGGCTAGTGCCCGTTGCTGGCCAGTGCACTAGCCAGGGCAGAGGTAGGTGACAGTTAGAGACAAGGTATCCTGACGGCGGTGGGGGGGAAGGACCCGCATAGGGAGTTAGGGGAGTGCAGGGACAGGCTCAAGTTTGAGCTCAGGTGGTGACCATTCCCTCATTCCCTATTGGTAGGGCCTTCCTCTCAGCTATACCATCCCCGTTGTATGTGTATTGTGCCGTTAGCTGACCAACCACCTGTAGGGTTGAGTCACACCGTGACAGGAGATCTTTGTAAGGAAAAAAGTAGCTGAAATAAAGGTGACCTGTCAGAGACAGGAGGCAGACAATGTACGGGGAATAGGAAGAGTGGCAGGATAACTACAAATGCATTGACCCACCCCTGAACTGTAATTTTTTCACAGTTTATAACAGGATAAACTATTAGAGATATTCTTATTAGCTATAGATTGAGCCATTTCATACACAGCAACAGCTTACCTCTAGTCATCATAGTCTATTCAGATTTTTTTACAACCAGAGAAATTACAAACAGTATACATAGCCTTAATCTTCTTTCTGTTCTATCTTTTCACCCTTTGTGTATTCTTTTTCACTCCCCTGTCACTGACAGGGACAATTAAGGCAGACAGGGTCAGCAGCCGACGAGTGGGGGCGCCAATGCGCAGGGTATAGGGTGCCAACCTCCGCTGTCAGGTAGGGGGAGACAGGCTGTATTTAGGGTCAGGCACCTCCCCCTAGGTGCGTCTAACTATTTTATGTAGTGCTGTTGGTGTTTATTCACTTTTTGTATTGATATTTTAAAGATTATTGAATAAAAATTGTTATTTTATAAATTTGTATATTAGAGTTCTGCGGTGATCCCACCCCTGAACTGGCGGCTCATATGCACACAATTTCAATGATGGGTTTCTCTAAAACGGCAAAACCAATTTCTACCAACAAGGTAAGGGTTTATTCTGCTTTAAAGCACCTTTATATATGTGCCATTAGTTTGCGGTATGAAATCCTGATAAAAGTTGATGAAGCGAACGTGTTAATAGTAAAACACATTGAACATTTGACTTGTGGGCTACAAGTCCATCATTAAAATTTTTCAATTTATGAATAATGATTATTTTGCTTATTGTATTATTGTTTATAACTAAATAATTCAAACATATTTGTTTATCCTTTCTAAAAACCACTTTTACATGGCAGCATTTTGGTCAGTATTTTGCATTAGTATTTTGTATGTCAAAAATAAAAATAAAAAAACGAAATGCTTCCAATATGCTTTGTACCTCATAGTTACTCATAGTATAGAAGCATACAAATAGCAAGGCCAAATACTGATCATGCCATATTACCACAACCCAAGTTTGTATGCCTCAACTCCAGGTACAGCTATTGTTTGCAATTTACCTTTAGAGTCCATATTATCAAAGATGTGAAATGTGCAGCAGGAATGCCCCACTATGTCAACTTGATGGCACTGCATATGTTAACAACTCATTCATCAAATCATCATTTGTGATGGGGTTGAGATTTGCAGACCACTGATTCACAGAATATATTGTGCTTGGAGACATAAAGAATCATGACAACATACTCCTTGCAACACTACAGTGGCATGTAAAGGTTTGGACACCCTTAGTCAAAATTACTGTTGTTGTGAACAGCTCAGCAAGTTGAAGATGAAATTATCTCTAAAAAGCCTAAAGTTAAAGATGACATGCATATATTGTCATTTTTACATTTTAAAATGACAAAAAGGAAAATGGGCTGATGCAAAAGTTTGGGTACCCTTGCAGATTTGTGTGCTCAGATCTTTCTGACCAAGGTTTCAGACCTTAAGTAATCTGTTAGGGCTATGGTTTGTTGACTATCATCGTAAAAAAACGATCCCAGCCTCCTCTACCATTGTGACAAAAAATGCAGCCATGAGTTCTTCTAAGCAGCTGACTAGCACTCTGAAAATTAAAATGGGGAGGCCCACAAAGCAGGAGAATGCTATAAGAAAATAGCAAAGTGTTTTCAAGTTGCCCTTTCCTCAGTTGAAATGTAATTAAGAAAAAACAGTTAACAGAAACAGTGGAGGTCAAGATAAGGTCTAGAAGACCAAGCAAAATATTTAGTGAGGATTTCATAGGATTGCTACAGGGGCAAATCAAAACCCCTTATTGACTGCAAAGGACCTCCAGAAAGATTTAGTAGACTATGCAATTGTGGTACATTGTTGTACTGTTCAGAGACACCTGATCAAATATGGCCTTCATGGAAGAGTCATCAGAAGTAAACCTCTCCAGCATCCTCACCATAAAATTCAGCGTCAGAAGTATGCAAAAGAACATCTGAACAAGCCTGATGTATTTTAGAAACAAGTTCTGTGGACTAATGAGATTAAAATAGAACTTTTTTGCCACAATGATCAAACGTATGTGTGGAGAAAAAAAGAGGGAAGACTGGATTCAATAAAATTTCAACACATTTTTGACGCAAATATACCACCTGTAAAAAAGCTGAGTTTGAAAAGAGGATACCTTCTATAAATGGATAATGAACCTAAACACACGTCAAAATCCATACTAGACTACCTCAAAAGCAGAAAGCTGAAGGTTTTACAATGGCCCTCACAGTCCCCCTGATCTGAACATCACTGAAGATCTGTGGCTACACAGCAGTGCATGCAAGATGACCCTGGAACCTCACAGAACTGGAAGAATTTTCCAAGGCAAAAATTGATGAAAATCCCTGAATCAAGAATTGAAAAACTCTTGGTTGGCCACAGAAAGCATTTACAAGCTGTGTTACTTGCAAAAATGGGTGTAACTAGGTAGTAACCCAAGCAGGGTGCCCAAACCATTTTCATTTTTTGTTACTTTTAAAATGTAAAAGATGAATATACAGTACAGACCAAAAGTTTGGACACACCTTCTCATTTAAAGATTTTTCTGTATTTTCAAGACTATGAAAATTGTACATTCACACTGAAGGCATCAAAACTATGAATCAACACGTGGAATTATATACTTAACAAAAAAGTGTGAAACAACTGAAAATATGTCTTATATTCTAGGTTCTTCAAAGTAGACACCTTTTGCTTTGACGACTGCTTTGCACACTCTTGGCATTCTCTTGATGAGCTTCAAGAGGTAGTCACCAGAAATGGGTTTCCCTTCACAGGTGTGCCCTGTCAGGGTTTTTTTTTTTTTTTTTTTTAAATCAGATAATTTTATTAACAATATTCAAATTGACAACTACACACAATTGTGTCAGCAAAGGAGAATAAACATGTTTACAAACATTTTGAAACAATCCCCCAGTTCCCCACCCTCCTTCCCTCCTCCCTTAAAACCTCTATAAACAAGAATAGGACAATAGCATACATTGCTTACATAATAAAACAACATCCCACTGGAATCAGTTCCTCTCCATCCATGGTTTCCAAAGTGTTTCAAAAGTTTTCATACTTTTCCTTTTTTCATAAATACCCTTTTCCATATTAATAACCATATCAGACTGTCTATAAAATTCCTGCAGAGTCGGCGGTACCTCACTCAACCAGTGCCTGGCAATTATCTTTCACGCAACATACAATAATCTAGCTATGGCCACTTTATGATGATTTGGAACTCTGATCTCTTCCACATATCCCAAAATATATAACAGGATCGCTTGTGATTGTACAGCCATACGATTTCCCAATTGCATCTCCCACCTCCAACCAATATGAATTCAATCTCGTACATTGCCATAACATGTGTAGAATCCCTGCCCCCTCGGACTGGCACCTAGGACACTCGGAAGTCTGTCTCAGCCCTGCCTTATATAGCCTATCTGGAGTTCTATATACTCTGTGAAGCACATATATTTTCGAAAGTCTACCCGGCTCACTTAATGATAATTGGGGAATATATTCCATGATATCCTCCCATTTATCCTCCTCTATCCTTCCCAACTCTTCCTCCCATTTCTCTTTTGCCTTAATAGGGAATCTATTAAGAAAGGTATATAACAAATCTCTATAAATATCCGAGACTACCCCTTTCGTTCCTCCCGTCGCACAGACATAGTCCACCAGAATGTCTCTATAAATTTCTATATCCATCGTTTTACTCTGCGCAAGATAGGCATGTCTCAACTGTCCACATTGAAACCTACAGGTCTCCTGCAACCCGTAACTCTCCTGCAGTGCCTCAAAGGATAAAAGTCCTTGTGCGTCCTGAATCTGAGCCACATATTGAATACCCAATGATGTCCAATTTTTGAATTCCCCCATTTCAATAAATTCAGGTAGTATTTCATTATGCCATATTGGGGAGAGAGTTGTTAAAAGTCCCACTTCTCTTGTCTTTTTAATTGCCTCCCATACTTTTTGAACCAGTATCAATGTAGGATAGGAAGTTCCAAACTTCCCAAATCCCCCTGCCTCCAATCCCTGAACCAATGGGTCCCTTCCCACCAACCAAACCAAAATCCACTGAACAGAACCCAGTCCATTCACCTCTCTCCAACCTTTCATCTGCTGACCCTGCGCTGCCAAAAAGTAGATCCAGGGATTCGGAAGGGCCAATCCCCCCCATCTTTAGGCCTCTGAAGCAATTCCAGCCTAATTCTTGGCTGTTTCTTCCCCCAAACAAGGTCTCGAAATATAGAGTTAATGGTATGAAACCACTTTTGGGGCAACCAAACAGGGGAATTATTCATTATACACAATAATTGGGGCATAAGAATAATTTGAATTAAGTTTATCCTTCCCACCACTGAGAGATATGACTTGCACCACGCCCCTATTTTCTGCCTAAACCTGTCCAACAATGGGGACAGATTCAGCTCGAAGTAGCTCGAGAGAGGAAAAGACACTTGAACACCTAAATATTTTAACTGCAAAACCACGGTCAGCTTACTACCTTTTCCTGATATCTGGATGACATCACCCCCTTTATCCACTATCAAGATATTTGACTTTGCCCAATTGATTTCAAGACCCGATATATCACCAAATGTCCTTAGAATATGCATCACACCCTCCAAGGCCTCTCCAGAATTTTCTAAAAAGAGTAACATGTCATCTGCATATAGGGCTATTTTCTCCTCTATCATGCCACACCGGAACCCCCTAACCGAAGTCGAGCTCCTAATTGTCTGTGCCAGGGGCTCCAGTGCCAACACAAATAGCAGCGGAGACAGCGGACACCCCTGCCTAGTCCCCCTATATAAACCAAAACTTCCAGACAACTCTCCATTAACTCTCACCCTAGCAGTCGGAGAAGAATACAATAATCTCACCCACGAGATAAAAGTCGGCCCGAAACCAAAAAATCTCAAAACCTCCCAAAGATAGCACCATTCAACACTATCAAACGCTTTACGCGCATCCAATGAGACTACAACTCTATTACCCTCGTTGTCCGACGGCAGCTGCAAGTTCAGGAATAATCTACATAAGTTTATCCTTTTTTGCATTTAGTATTTGGAGCAATTATCTATATTCTGGGTTACTACCATATACATTATTATCATTTGTCCTTAAATAGTGTTGTGCACACCTCAAAAGATACATATTTAGTCCCATTACCCATGAGAAAATATCTATGGGAAAAAGGAGGCTCAGGCACTAATATAACATAAAATACATTTTAATGCAAAATATAAATAAAAGACAAACATCATGAATATTCAGCAGGAAATATTCTCCTAAAACCATGTACGCTAAGAACAACTACTAGGCCGGACATAATAGAATGACACATAGTCCACAATAGATAGATGCACCAAAAAATGAGTTATACTAAAGTAAAGGCCCCGTCTCACTAAGCGATTTACCAACGATCACGACCAGCGATACGACCTGGCCGTGATCGTTGGTAAGTCGCTGTGTGGTCGCTGGGGAGCTGTCACACAGACAGCTCTCTCCAGCGACCAACGATCAGGGGAACGACTTCGGCATCGTTGAAACTGTCTTCAACGATGCCGAAGTCCCCCTGCAGCACCCGGGTAACCAGGGTAAACATCGGGTTACTAAGCGCAGGGCCGCGCTTAGTAACCCGATGTTTACCCTGGTTACCAAAAAAAAAAAACACTACATACTCGCCTTTCGGTGTCCAGGTCCCTTGCCGTCTGCTTCCTGCTCTGACTGAGATCCGGCCGTACAGTGAGAAGTGAGAGCAGCAGTGACGTCACCGCTGTGCTCTCACTTCTCACTGTACGGCAGTCAGTGAGAGCAGGAAGCAGACGGCAAGGGACCTGGACACCGAAAGGCGAGTATGTAGTGTTTGTTTTTTTTGGTAACCAGGGTAAACATCGGGTTACTAAGCGCGGCCCTGCGCTTAGTAACCCGATGTTTACCCTGGTTACCAGTGAAGACATCGCTGGATCGGTGTCACACACACCGATTCAGCGATGTCAGCGGGGCCTCAACGACCAAAAAAAGGTCCAGGCCATTCCGACACGACCAGCGATCTCGCAGCAGGGGCCTGATCGCTGGTACGTGTCACACATAGCGAGATCGCTATGGAGGTCGCTGTTGCGTCACAAAACTTGTGACTCAGCAGCGATCTCGCTAGCGATCTCGCTATGTGAGACGGGGCCTTTAGGTCTGTGCAAGGGATGTAAAGCCAATTACCTATAACCTAATAAACAAAGTCCTGTAAGGAATGTCATCAGTGCTTGTATAGCACAACAGGAAATAAGTGACCACAAATGTAAACCACAAGCTACAAGAATATTGCTGTCCTCTCAATTCTATATACGAACAAATGCACTGAAACAACATGGAAACTCATTTCCTATGTGTAGAGGCTGAAAAAAATGCCACAGTAAATATGCATGATAGTATAATAGTAGATGAAGATGTAAAAAATTAGCTCTATGGACTAAGCTTCATGTGAAGCCTGGAAAAGCATGTGGCATGCTGATGTGAAGTCAGCATCTAAAGCTAAAGTGCATAGTGTAACAATAAAGTGAACCGTGCCTAATGAAGTAAAAACTTACATAAATAAATGTCCGGACAACTAGAGTGTTCCACAGCGACCCCGACAGCGCCGTTTCGCCTGACTGGCTTCCTCAAATAGGGGGCGAGAGTCCCTATTTGAGGAAGCCAGTCAGGCGAAACGGCGCTGTCGGGGTCGCTGTGGAACACTCTAGTTGTCCGGACATTTATTTATGTAAGTTTTTACTTCATTAGGCACGGTTCACTTTATTGTTACACTATGCACTTTAGCTTTAGATGCTGACTTCACATCAGCATGCCACATGCTTTTCCAGGCTTCACATGAAGCTTAGTCCATAGAGCTAATTTTTTACATCTTCATCTACTATTATACTATCATGCATATTTACTGTGGCATTTTTTTCAGCCTCTACACATAGGAAATGAGTTTCCATGTTGTTTCAGTGCATTTGTTCGTATATAGAGTTGAGAGGACAGCAATATTCTTGTAGCTTGTGGCTTACATTTGTGGTCACTTATTTCCTGTTGTGCTATACAAGCACTGATGACATTCCTTACAGGACTTTGTTTATTAGGTTATAGGTAATTGGCTTTACATCCCTTGCACAGACCTTACTTTAGTATAACTCATTTTTTGGTGCATCTATCTATTGTGGACTATGTGTCATTCTATTATGTCCGGCCTAGTAGTTGTTCTTAGCGTACATGGTTTTAGGAGAATATTTCCTGCTGAATATTCATGATGTTTGTTTTTTATTTATATTTTGCATTAAAATTTATTTTATGTTATATTAGTGCCTGAGCCTCCTTTTTCCCATAGATATTTTCTCATGGGTAATGGGACTAAATACCATATACATTAGTATCTTTTCCCAGATTTTGTTGCTATGTACTCGGAATCCTGGCTAGTATTAACGGTTTCTGTGTGTTTCACAGTTTTTTCCGCTGTTACAATGGACTTTCGTGCACGTGACCGCACTTGGCGTGCACAACTTAATGAGGTATTCCACGACAGCACTGAAGGGGTCAGTGATGGGCCCACCAGGGAGTTACAGGAGGTCATCATACGGTTCAAGGATTTGTTGCGCAAAAGAACGCGTATTTGGTGGAACTATGAATTCCTTGACAAGTATATTCAAAAGGATCTCATTCCGAGGGGACTTCGGATTCAAGTCTTTTCCTATTGATGATGAGGAGTTCAGGGGTAAATGGGAAGACCTTACCAACACATGTTCCAAGGGGTTTATGGTTCTCCTTAAACAGATGAATCAGAAATCCCTGGACCTTATTGAGACCGAGATTGATGGGTTACAGGCCACACTACACAAGGATATGACAGGCGATGCCTTGAAGAAATTAAATGACGAGGTTGATGGGGAGCTTCAGAAATGGGCCAAAGAGATACAGGCCGTTAAATCAAAAAAATTCCAGCGTGATATACAAGATAAGCAACACACTAGAGTGTATAGGTGGCAGAACCCCCTTGGACAGTCTCGCACTAGGTCAAGGAATGGCTTTCAATCTGAGTCCAGATCTACTTCTACCCGTTCCAACAAATCCACCTGTGATGAGGATGGTATTTCTGTTTCTCAACCTGGTGGTCCTGCCACTTCCGTACCTGGCGACAGAAGAATGACTACAAGACAGCACAATAGGACCCAGCCATCTGGAGGGAGGGTTGCCCAGGTTGGTACACAGGGAAGTCTACAAGTGCTCAATCTTTCTACCCATACTCTCTCAGAGGACCAGCTATATGTCCTCAGCAGGGGTTTGACTTTTTCTCCCACAAATTCTTTTGATTATTTTTCAGCGTTAAAAGATCTCCATTTATTTTCCCGTAAACTTATCCTCAAGAAACTCCACTCTGGCAGAGATCCGTGTGTGGGGATGAGTGAATTAGAGAGGGAGACTCTTCGTGACTTGGAGGATTTGCTTGAGGAACAACAGACTTCTGATGTAAGTAAATGTCCTCCTTCTACCCGTCCCAGATCAACCAAGTTTCCCCCCTCGTCCCTGTCCCCGGCAATAGAAGTCTTCACCAAATTGGTTGGTGAGGACTTTAAGAAATTGTCAATACGGCGGACATATGACAATCTAACCTTTAGGCAGCGTCAAGCTATACAACAACTTAAGTCTATGAAGGACGTTGTCTTTAAACAAGCGGACAAGGGGGGGAATGTGGTGATCTGGCCGTGCGTTAAATATGAGCGGGAAGTTTTTCGACAGCTCAAAGATTCAAGCACTTACCTCAAGCTGTCCTCCAACCACACGGCTCCCTTTCTACAGGAATTGCAGAATATTTTAGTTGGGGCCGTCGATTAAAATGTTATTACCAAACAAGTGTTTGATGGTTTGTTGGTTAAGTCACCGAGAGTCCCAACTTTCTACTTACTGCCCAAGGTCCAAAAGGATGCCCTCAACCCCCCGGGGCGTCCTATCGTGTCTGGGATTGACGGCATATGTGACCCTGTGTGTCGTTTCATTGACTACTACCTTAAACCATTAGTAGAGACTTTGCCGTCATTTGTTAAAGACACGACGGACGTCCTGGCTAGGGTTGATGGCATCCTTGTGGACCAGGGCACAATTTTTGTTACGGCCGACGTCGAGAGCCTATATACATGCATAGACCACTCTCATGGTCTGGCGGCTGTCCGTCGCTTCCTGGGGGCCTCCGACCTGGGCGGCCCTTTGTGTGAGCTGATCCTCGAGCTGGTGGGATACATCCTCACCCACAATTTCTTTGTTTTCAAACACAATTTTTACCTTCAGAAGCGCGGCACAGCCATGGGCGCGGCGTGTGCGCCCTCGTATGCCAACCTCTTCCTTGGCTCCTGGGAGAGGGAGGTGTTTGGCGACGGGGGCTCACCGCTTGCTGCCCATGTGCTGTGCTGGCATCGTTATATCGATGACATTCTGTTTTTGTGGGGGGGTCTGCCCGCCAGCTCGAGGAGTTTATGATGAGCCTTAATGATAATCCGTTCAATATACGGCTTACATATAATTTCAGCGAGGCTGCGGTCGATTTCTTGGATGTCCGTCTGGAGGTGGATCCGGATCGGCGCATCCAGACGGATGTATACAGGAAGCCGACCGCTGTCAATTCTTTACTACACGCTTCTTCTGCTCACTATTCGGCCACCATTAGGGCCGTCCCGGTCGGACAGTTCCTCAGGGTGCGGCGGATTTGCTCCACCGAGGCCCGCTTTGAGTTACAGGCCGCAGACCTAAAGCACAGATTTGTGGCCCGCGGGTACAGCCATTAGGTCCATAAAAGCTGGATACGATCGGGCACATAACACACCGCGTAGTGATCCATTGCACCCGAATGCCAGACGTCGCAGTGTAGGTGGGGATGAGCGTATTAGATTAATTTCCACCTACAATCATGAATGGGAGAGTATGCGGTCTATCTTGAAAAAGCATTGGCCTGTTCTTCAGGCTGAGCCTTCCCTGTGTGCTGCCCTGGGATCCTTCCCCCTCATGACCCCCAGAAGAGGCACTAATCTAAGCAACATACTGGTGAGGAGTCACTACATCCCAGCCCCAGAAAACAATTTTTTTTGGTACCGGGGACCCTCGTTTGGGATGTGTTCCATGCGGGCACTGTCTTGCCTGCGCCAGTGTCCTGCGCTGCTCTGATTTTACCTCCAGCGATGGTTCTAGAACATTTCAGATTAGACAGCGTATATCCTGCGGCACCACTAATGTCATATATTATGCAACCTGTCCGTGCCCCAGGATATACGTTGGTCTTACTACTCGCGAACTGAGAGTCCGCGTGCGGGAGCATGTGCAGGACAATGGCGCGGCCAGGACGGTGTCCACTTTGGCGGATCTCAAAACAATCCCCCGTCACTTTAAGGTATACCATAACTGTAACGAGAAATTGCTTAAGGTGCGGGGGATTGATGTGCTCCATCTGGGGGTTAGAGGTGGGGATAATAAAAAGAGATTAGCACAGATTGAAACTAGGTGGATCGTTACGCTTGATACTGTGACCCCTAAAGGTCTTAACGAATCCCTTAGTTTCGCCCCCTACCTCTAGCTTATTTAGCCTCCTTTTCTTAGTGGTGGGCTCCATCTTTATATTCTGTTATGTTCCAGTAGGGTCTCTTCGGTGGTTTTTGGTTTTATCTTATTTTTAATTTGTTCTTAATCCTTTTTTCTTTTTTAGCATCAGTAGTCACTTCAATGTGAGCCCTGCTCTTTGGTCCTCCTTTCCCTTGGTCGTGTTACTTACCTACTTTACAGCCACCATCGTTATCCGAGTCCGCTGTTTGTGTGGATGAATTCTTTTAAAGGACAATGAACATCAAGCGCCTTCCCAAAAGCTTATGAAGTGATCTGTGTTACACGTCATGTGATTCCGGTTCTATGATGGACTACATTATGAATTGTTATTTTTATTTTTTATCTTGTATACCGGGATACAAACTATCACTGATGTTTGTATATTCTGCCAGCATAGTCGTATTCATTTTTGGGTTGAAGCGCCTGTGTTATGCTTGTTATTTTGTCTTACCATTCTTTTTTTCTTTTCTTTCCACCATATAACATTTTGGTACGCCCCCTTGTGGCCGTGCGCATCGCCCTGCGTGCGTGCGGCTCTGACATGTGGGCTGGCGCCCTCTGTGCCATGTGCGCAGGTCCCGGGCTTCTCCTGGCCTCCGTACTCGACTGGGCGCCGGTTCCTCCTGTCGGGCTTCCCCACTGCAGTGCGCATGCGCCGACAGCGCTACTGGGATTGGCGGTTTTCGGACATGTGACCGAGGTCAGGGGGGGTTATAGACAGGTCCTGCTCCATCAGTTCACATATCCCCTTGAGGAAGCGGCGTGTTTACGCTGCGAAACGCGCGTCGGGGTACATCCACCGGTGGGACCCCTTCATCTCTCTTCCCCCTCTGCAAGGGTAAGCATATAGCTTAGGTTCCGTCGTCACATGGGTTATCTTAGATGTTTTTGTGCACTTGCTTTATACCTTTTGCTGGCCTTGGTATACCTGTGACTATTTTCCCCATGCAGTGACTTGCTGGTATATGGCGGTTATCATATATAGCGGCACCATGATTCTTTTCCATACTTTGTAGGGGTGGTGATATGTTGGGTTTTGACTATTTCTTTCCCCTTTTCATGCTATGCTGTGGTATACGATGTGACTATTACCGATGTCCTAATTTTTATATTTTTGTATTAATAAAGATTGTTTTTTATATTGGTACGATATGCTCCTGGTTCTCCTTTCTTTTTTGCATAAGTTTATCGCTGTAGACTTATTTGGCATAAAACCAGATTGATCAGGATGGACCAGATTCTGGACCACACTTGCCGAACGGTTAGCCACTACTTTAGCCAAAATCTTAACATCCGCCGTCAGCAACAAAATTGGCCTATAGGATTCCGCCAATTCCGGGTCCTTACCTTCCTTTAAAATAACTACAACTGTCGCCTCTCTCATGGACGCCGGCAGCTCTCCCTCCCGTAGCACCTCATCAAAAACTATCTTTAATTTAGCCACTGAAACATCCAATAAATTCTTTTATATCTCAACCGGGAGTCCATCAGCTCCAGGGGCCTTATTGTTAGTCATTGACATGACAGCAAGTCTAATCTCCTCTTCCGTTATAGGTTCATCCAACCTCCTCCTATCATAGTCCCCTATTCTGGGAAGTTTCGCCTCACCAAGGAAGTTTTCAACATCCCCCAATGTGGCCCTCAACCCAGATGAATACAACTATTCATAAAAACTTCTAAACTCACCCAAAATATCCACTACATCTGTCAACACAGTCCCTTCATCTGTCCTTCGTTTGTACACATACGATGATTCATTCTGTGCCGCCGTTACCACCGAGAGCAAGTGCCCCACTCTTTCTCCTTCCTCAAAAAAACTGTAAATTCTGAAAAGCTCTTCTTCTCTTCGCTTTTTTCATATACAAATTATAAACAACTTCCTGGGCTTCCCTTAGTCTACACTGAGATATCTCTGATGGGTCCGACACCATATCCCCTTTCTGCTCTTTCTAATTTCTCTATGATCTCTTTATCTTCCATACTAGTCTTGGATTTACATCTAGAAATCTCCCTAAAAAGAAGGTCCCTCAGAAAAGCTTTCATTGCGTCCCAAGCTACCCGCTTATCAGCGATATCTTCATTAAACGGCCAGTACTCTGTGATCTCCTTCTTAATGTTATCCATATTAATATGTTCAAGCCACAGGGGGTGAAATTTCCACCCACCTCCCGGTCCAATCCTCCCAACTGTCCGTCTAATAAAGAGCTCTATAGGCTTGTGGTCCGTAATCACTCTCGGGAGATATTGTATCCCACAGAACATGCGCGTCATTAAATCATTTCCTAGTGCTAAGTCAATCCTGGAAAGGGAACCGTGGGTTGCAGAATAACAGGAGTAACAGACTACATTCTCATTCCTCACTCTCCAGAGGTCCGCCATCCCCAATTCTGTCATATAATTCCCAAACGTCGACAGTTTTTTAGTGCCTTTGCTTAAACCTTTCTTATATCTGTCCCACCCTTCATCCATCACATTAATGACATCCCCAGTAATTAACATTGGTAATCCCATACCCAGTTTATACAATTCAAATATTTCTTGTACCTTTTTCCCAGAATATGGGGGTGGGAAGTAAACAGCCGCTAGACATAATGGTTGTCCATAAATTTAGCAGAATAACAGAACATATTGCCCATCTCTATCTACATGGCTATCAATTTCTTCAAAAGGCGTGGAACACCCCAATCAGCACCAAGACCCCCCTAGCATATGAAGAATACGTAGAGTGATAAGACCTCCCTATCCACCTCCTTTTTATCACTTCTACCTTTTCTGCAAGTAAATGTGTCTCTCTTGGAGACAAATGACATCCGGGCCCCGTTTTCTCACATATTCCAAAACTGCCGTTCTCCAAGCTCCCATCGTCAGTCCTCCTATATTCCAACTAACAACTTTAATTGTGTCTCCCATCATGAAACCGCACAAATACAAATTCCTGACCACTTGAAATAGGATGTTGTTCTCAGCAAACTATAAGTCCCAATTTCCAGCAATAGATCTCACCCCTCCCCTCCCTCCCAAAATTCATTAACACAATAACCCATAACTAATCCACTGTTGTCTTTCACCTTATCAGAGAGTAGGTAGTCTAGCGTCTAGCTACCCTTCCCTCAGTACCTGTACAGTCATGGACAAAAATTTTGAGAATGAGACAAATATAAATTTTTCCAAAGTCTACTGCTTAATTTTTTCTAATGGCAATTTGCATATACTCCTGAATGTCAGAGTGATCAGCTTAACAGCAATTACTGTACTTGCAAAGTCAATATTTGCCCAGAAAATGAACTTTAACCCCCAAAACACATTTCAACATCATTGCAGTACTGCCTTAAAAGGAGCAGCTAACATCGTTTTAGTGATTGATCCATTAACACAGGTGTGGGTGTTGATGAGGACAGGGCTGGAGATCAATCAGTCATGATTAAGTAAGAATGACATCACTGGACACTTTAAAAGGAGGCTGGTGCTTGGTATTATTGTTTCTCTTCAGTTAACCATGGTTATCTCTAAAGAATCACATGCAGCCATCATTGCACTGCACAAAAATGGCCTAACAGGGAAGAGTATCGCAGCTACAAAGATTGCACCTCAGTCAACAATCTATCGCATCATCAAGAACTTCAAGGAGAGAGCTTCCATTGTTGTCAAAAAGGCTTCAGGGCGCCCAAGAAAGACCAGCAAGCGCCAGGACCGTATCTTAAAACTGTTTCAGCTGCGGGATCGGACTACCAGCAGTGCCGAGCTTGCTCAGGAATGGCAGCAGGCTGGTCTGAGTGCTTCTGCACGCACTGTGAGGCGGAGACTCTTTGAGCAAGGCCTGGTTTCAAGGAGGGCAGCAAAGAAGCCACTTCTCTCCAGAAAAAACATCGGGGACCGACTGATATTCTGCAAAAGGTACAGGGAGTGGACTGCTGAGGACTGGGGCAAAGTCATTTTTTCTGATGAATCCCCTTTTCGATTGTTTGGGACATCTGGAAAACAGCTTATTCGGAGAAGAAGAGGTGAGCGCTACCACCAGTCTTGTCTCAAGCCAACTGTAAAGCATCCTGAAACCATTCATGTGTGGGGTTGCTTCTCAGCCAAGGGAATCGGCTCACTCACAGTGTTGCCTAAAAACACAGCCATGAATAAAGAATGGTACCAGAATGTCCTCCAAGAGCAACTTCTCCCAACCGTCCAAGAGCAGTTTGGCGCCCAACATTGCCTTTTCCAGCATGATGGAGCACCTAGCCATAAAGCAAAGGTGATAACTAAATGGCTCATGGAACAAAACAGAGATTTTGGGTCCATGGCCTGGAAACTCCCCAAGATCTTAATCCCATTGAGAACTTGTGGTCAATCATCAAGAGACGGGTGGACAAACAAAAACCAACAAATTCTGGCAAAATGCAAGCATTGATTATGCAAGAATGGACTGCTATCAGTCAGGATTTGGTCCAGAAGTTGATTGAGAGCATGCCAGGGAGAATTGCAGAGGTCTTGAAGAAGAAGGGTCAACACTGCAAATATTGACTTGCTGCATTAACTCATTCTGTCAATATAACCTATTGGTTCTCATAATATGATTGCAATTATATTTCTGTATGTGATATAAACATCAGACAAACACTAATAAAAAACAGAGGGCCGCAGATCATGTGAAAATATAATTTTGGTGTCATTCTCAAAACTTTTGGCCATGACTGTAATCCGCTGTAACTAGAACACCTCCCTAACCCCTCCGCATGTAAAACAACATTATGACAATAAGTCTTCTGAGAACAGCAATAAACTATTAAACCAAAGTCCGGAGGTAACAATAAGGCAGCATCATCTTCATCTCCAGAATCTTCCTTTCACTTCCCTCCTTCTTTGTTAGCTGTGAGCTTCTGCTTATTTAAGTCCAGCCACTTAGTAGCTTCTTCTGGTGTTGGAAAAAAACAGAACTGCCCACAGGGCTACAACCCGTAATTTCGCCGAGTAGAGAGTAGAATAAATCAATTTCAAGTCTCTCAATCTCCTTTTAACTGCTCCATAACTCATCCTGTTTTTGCACCTCAGCCCAGTAGTCAGGGTAAATAGAGATCTTCTGGCCATTAATGCACATGTCCTCAGCTGCACGAGCACTCCTCAATATGGCATCTCTGTCCCTATAGTTCAGGATCCTAGCAAGGATAGTACGAGGGGGGACACCGGCGGGAGAGGTTTCATAGGAAAGCGGTGTGCCCTTTCCACCGCAAATAACTTAAGACAGGTTATTATCAGTGCCAATCTTGTCCTGGAGCCATTTTTCAATAAATTTTGTAGGGTCATTTCCTTAAGTCTTCTCAGAGATACCCACTAGTCTCACATTATTCCTCCGTGAGCGATTCTCCAGATCATCATTCTTATTAATCAAAGCAGCACATTTTTGCAGACACTGAGTGTGGGACCTTTGCAATTTAGAGAGTTGATCCTCCAGCACACTTACTATCTCCTCCACCTCACCCACTCTCTTATCCATTTTAGTCATGTCTGTCTTTATTGTATTTACTTCTGCTATATTCCCATCCGCTCTGTGAGTGAGTGTTATCACAGTTTTGCATGATCTGATCAGATCATAAAAGTCAAGCAAAGTGGGTTCCCCTGTTATAAGCCCCTCCACAGCTTCTTGCTCCACACCATAATTTTCCAGCCTTCCTTCCTCCCCCTCTGGCCCCCCTGTAACGTGTCATCCTCTGAAACGTCTCCTTGCACTTTCATTTTCTCTCCAGCCTGTTCATCCTCCTCTTCAGCTGTCTCCTTCCCTGCTCCGTCCACCCAGGCATACTTCTCAAGCTTAGCAGCCACTTTTAGCCTCTTTGAGTATGAGGCATTTGCAGCGTCTGCTCTATCAGCTGCCTCAACACTGTCTGTGCCATCTTGGCTCCGGGTCACTGCTCCAGCATTGGCATCCTGCTGCCTTTTCCGGACCATATCTGCAGCTCTCCACAGCACCACATGTCGGGGCTGACCTCCTGTAACCTCACTCAGCCACACAACGCGTTATCAGCTCCCAGAGAGACCTTATCTTCAGGATAAATGTAGGGCCACAGTGGAGGAGCTCGAGAAGCCGACCGCACACATCAGGTGCTAGGCCACGCCCCTTCCTGTCAGGTTTAATAAGTGGGATTTCTTCCCTTATAAATGGGGTTGGGACCATCAGTTGTGTTGTGCAGGAGTCTGGTGGATACACAGCTGATAGTCCTACTGAATAGACTGTTAGAATTTGTATTATGGCAAGAAAAAAGCAGCTAAGTAAAGAAAAACGAGTGGCCATCATTACTTTAAGAAATGAAGGTCAGTCAGTCTGAAAAATTGGGAAAACTTTGAAAGTGTCCCCAAGTGCAGTTGCAAAAACATCAAACGCTACAAAGAAACAGGCTCACATGAGGACCGCCCCAGGAAAGGAAGATCAAGAGTCACCTCTGCTTCTGAGAATAAGTTTATCCAAGTCACCAGCCTCAGAAATCACAGGTTAACAGCAGCTCAGATTAGAGACCAGGTCAATGCCACACAGAGTTCTAGCAGCAGACACATGTAATAATTATAGGGGATAACTCAGGAGACTCTTTGCATGGAACAAGACAACTACAGGACACAGTTTTATAAGTGGTAAAGTCTATATTATCACACGGTGATTCAAACAGGTGCAGAGAGAAACTCAAGTCCACAACACTTGGTGTAAATATAAAATGCAGCTTAACAGTCTATAGGAAACTTCAGAGGAAAATGCAATCAAGCAGAAAGTCTATGAAGCACAATTATTTTTGAGGATACTTGACACGAATAAGTCCTTGGTAGCCCAAACACAGATAGATATGCTTATAAGGCAGTTCAAATAATAACTTAGCACAACCAGGGAGGCCTGGGTAAAAGTCTCAGGTTTAAGCAGAGCAGCAACAGCTTACATGTCCAGCAAATGCAGATGAAAACAAACACAAGCAACCAGATGGAGGATTACTGGAAACTGATGTATGCAGCAGAAACTCAGAGCTGAGTAGCAGGATCTCCACACAGGTTCACAGGAGCAGGTGCAGAGCCAGGGAGTCGTCAGGAGCTGGATGCAAGGCAGAATACTCAAGCACAGACTAAAGGCTGGGGTGGAGTTATATAGCAGGAAGACACAGTGCACATGAGACCAAAGACGCCATCTTGGAAAAAGGCAGTAATGCACAAAAGGTAATCAAAATGTTCAGAGTCCTGACATTATTCCCTCCTTAGAAGCGGCCTCAGGACGATCCTGGACCTGGTTTCTCAGGGAATCTTTGATGAAAACGAGAGATCTTCTGTTGGGCATTGATGTTTTCCACAGGTTCCCAAGAGTCTTCCTCAGGGGGATATCCCTGCCATCTTATAAAATATTGGAGCCGATTCCTGCAAATCCTGGAATCAATAATTTCCTCCACCACAAATTGTTCTTGCCCATCAATCACCACAGGCTGCGGAGGTGGCACAACACGTCCCTGGAAGGTATTAGGAGATACAGGCTTTAGTGAAGATACATTAAAAACTCGGTGTACCTTCATAGTCCTAAGCAGCTTCAGACTGCAGGCCACAGAGCTCACAATACCGTTGATCTTGAAAGGGCCAATGAATTTCTGTCCAAGTTTTTGTGAAGGAACGTTTAACTTCAGATTCTTAGTTGATAACCACACGGAATCTCCTACCTTGAACATGGGTGCAGGTTTACGGAATCTATCAGCCGATCTCTTATAACGTTCTTGAGCCGTGGTCAGGGATTCCTTCAGAACCTCCAGATTTTGCCTCATCGCAGTCAGCCTTTCCTCAACTGCTGGAACCGGAGAATTAATCGGAGACCTAGGTAAGATACATGGATGATAACCCAGATTGGCAAAGAAAGGAGTGAACTTAGTGGAGGCGCTCTGAGATTTGTTGTATGAAAATTCGGCTAACGGCAGTAACTCCAACCAATCATCTTGGAGATGGCTAACATAGCATCTTAGATATTGTTCCAGCGTCTGGTTGGTACGCTCAGTCTGACCATTTGTCTGGGGATGGTAAGCGGAAGAGAGACAGACATTAATTTTGAGTGCAGAGCAAAACCCCTTCCAGAATCTTGAAGTGAACTCTACTCCACGGTCAGAGATTATCTCATCTGGGACACCATGCAGTCAGAAGACATTCTGAATAACCAAGTTCACTGTATCCTTAGCTGAGGGGAGGCCGGTGCATGGAACAAAATGAGCGGCATTAGTCAGGTGATCAACTACCACCATGATCATATTCATGCCCCCCAATGTAGGCAGCTCCACAATTAAGTCCATTGATATAGACCCCCAAGGTCAGGACGAAACAGGTAATGGTTGCAGGAGACCCATAGGTGCCACACGAGGAGTCTTGTAACGAGCACATACCTCGCAAGAGAGAACATAGTCCTTAGTATCCTTCAGGCAAGTTGGCCACCAGAAAAATCGGCTTAGGAACTCTTGTGTCTTCTGTACCCCCCTGTGACCAGCCAACTTGGAGTCATGTACCAACTTAAGGATCTGCAGACGGACGGCCTCAGGGACGTAGATACGCCGATCTCTGAACCACATGCCACCCTTAAAGACAAGATTAATATCAACAGGTGGGTTGGCCAGAAATACATCACCGTCATAAGCCTCCCTGCACTTCTTCCACAAGTCCTGATCGTGAATAACTCCGATGAAATTGGCATCAGATAGAATGGTCTTGGACGGGGCTCCAGGTACGGAATCCGCAGCATGGATTCGGGATAAAGCATCAGCCTTCCCATTACGAGAACCTGGACGGTACGAGATAAAATTAAATTGATTTAAAAATAAATTCCAACGAGCCTGACGAGGAGAAAGACATCTAGCGGATCTGAGGAACTCTAAATTGCGATGGTCAGTTAGCACTACGATCTGTTGTGCAGCTCCTTGCAGATGATGCCTCCATTCCTTGAAAGCCGCAATAATAGCCAGCAATTCCTTGTCTCCCACATCGTCATTCTTCTCTGCTGAGGTTAGTCTACGGGAAAAGGAAGCAAAAGGATGTAGCAGACCCTTCTCTCCAGTTCTTTGGGAGAGAATAGCCCCCAATGCATTATCAGAAGCGTCCACCTCCACAATGAAAGAAAGTGTTGGATCTGGGTGTATCAACAGCGGTGCTGAAGTGAAACAGATCTTAAGCTGATCAAAAGCTTCCTGAGCCTGTGATTACCACTTAAAGGGCTTTTCCTTCTTTGTCAAGGAAGTAATGGGACGGACAATATCAGAAAAAATTCGAATAAAACGTCTGTAGAAGTTTACAAAAACAATAAAACGTTGCACCTCCTTAAAGTTCTTGGGTACCGGCCAGTCAAGGATAGCCTGAATCTTACCAGATTCCATGTTCAGCCCCAGGGGAGAGATGATATAACCTAAGAACTGTATCTCAGAACGATGGAACTCGCATTTCTCCGGCTTGATATACAGATGGTTCTCTTTCAGACGTCTTAAAACAGCTTTGACATGTTCTTCATGTTCCTGTAGAGAGTCAGAAAAGATTAGAATATCGTCCAAATAGATCACCACAAACTGGTCAAACAAATCTCTGAAACTGTCATTAGCAAGGTGTTGAAACGTTGCAGGGGCATTACAAAGCCCGAAGGGCATCACGAGATATTCAAAGTGTCCATACCGACATCGGAATGCTGTCTTCCACTCATCCCCTGGACAAATAAGCACCAAATTATAAGCTCCACAAAGATCCAGTTTAGAGAACACCTTAGCATGGCGGACTCTTTCCAGTAATTCGGGAATCAGAGGCAAAGGGTAACGATTCCGTACGGTTACCTTATTGAGCTCTCAATAGTCCACACAGGGTCTCAGGGACCCATCATTCTTCTTTACAAAAAATATAGATGCCCCTGCTGGTGAGGAAGAAGGACGTATTAAGCCTTTGGCCAGATTTTCATTAATATACTCCTTTAAGGCTTGAAGCTCAGGTGCCGCCAAAGGATATACGTTACCAAAAGGAATAGCTGCCCCAGGAAGCAACTCAATGGGACAGTCATAATGCTTGTGTGGAGGAAGCTGATCTGCATTCTTCTTGTCACAGATGTCAGAGAACTCTTTAAATGCTGAAGGTAAAGTAAATACCTGTACAGGTGGTTCCGTAGCTGTGGACTCGGGGACAGCTTCAGTTAATGCGGAGTTGCTCCTTGTTGAAAAGATAATCTCCTTGGTCTCCCAGTTGATAGTTGGATTCTGAGAACGCAGCCAAGGGATGTCTAAAATCACAGGAAAATGAGGAGAAGAAATTAACAAGAAAGAGAGTTGCTCTTGATGATTAGGCTCCAACAAAATCTCAAGGGGTGCGGTCTCCTGATCCGCAGGCCCGGAGATTAAAGGTGACCCATCCACTGTTTCCATGGTAATTGGAGAGGCTCTTTGCTGAAGTTCAATACCATGTTCCTTGGCAAATGCGATATCCATAAAATTGCCACCTGCACCAGAGTCAATCATAGCTGCACTGGAAATCCACTGTCCTGTACACAGGATCTTAATTGGGAGAGAACAGTGAGAGTTCTTTTCATTTAGCTCCTTGGCTGGTGAAGTCATAGAAAGTGAATGGAATACAGCGTTTAAAGGCAGGCTACATTCAGAGATGTCAGATTCATCATCATAGTTGTCATACTCCCCTACTGCTGCTAGCACCTTGTTAGGCCGCTTGGGACACTTGGGACAGTTGATTAGAAAGTGGTCAGACTGGCCGCAGTAGAAACATAGACTTTCTCGAAGGCGATGCTCCCGGAGCTCATTACTCTCGTGCCTCTGAACAGAATCAATTTGCATGGGCACCTCCTCTACCTCTCGAGATGTTTTACCTGCAGGCTCTTTGGAAGGAAGGGAAAAGTTAGAAATACGGTTATGTGCAGCAAACTTCTGCTGCCTACGCTCAGTAAGGCGAATGTCAATGCGCACACAATGCTGTATAAATGTTTCTAGCTCTTGTGGTGATTCAGAGCGAGCTAATTCATCCTTTACAATGCTAGACAGACCCCTTTTAAAAATAGGTAATTGTGCATAACTGTCCCAATTAGTATCTAACGCTAATCTCCTGAATTCATAGTTACATAGTTACATAGTTATTAAGGTTGAAGGAAGACTGTAAGTCCATCTAGTTCAACCCATAGCCTAACCTAACATGCCCTAACATGTTGATCCAGGGGAAGGCAAAAAAAACCCCATGTGGCAAAGAGTAACTCCACCATGGGGAAAAAAATTCCTTCCCGACTCCACATACGGCAATCAGACTAGTTCCCTGGATCAACGCCTTATCAAGGAATCTAGTGTATATACCCTGTAACATTATACTTTTCCAGAAAGGTATCCAGTCCCCTCTTAAATTTAATTAATGAATCACTCATTACAACATCATACGGCAGAGAGTTCCATAGTCTCACTGCTCTTACAGTAAAGAATCCGCGTCTGTTATTATGCTTAAACCTTCTTTCCTCCAGACGTAGAGGATGCCCCCTTGTCCCTGTCTCAGGTCTATGATTAAAAAGATCATCAGAAAGGTCTTTGTACTGTCCCCTCATATATTTATACATTAACATAAGATCACCCCTTAGTCTTCGTTTTTCCAAACTAAATAGCCCCAAGTGTAATAACCTATCTTGGTATTGCAGACCCCTCAGTCCTCTAATAACCTTGGTCGCTCTTCTCTGCACCCGCTCCAGTTCAGCTATGTCTTTCTTATACACCGGAGACCAGAACTGTGCACAGTATTCTAAGTGTGGTCGCACTAGTGACTTGTATAGAGGTAAAATTATGTTCTCCTCATGAGCATCTATGCCTCTTTTAATACATCCCATTATTTTATTTGCCTTTGTAGCAGCTGCCTGACACTGGCCACTGAATATGAGTTTGTCATCCACCCATACACCCAGGTCTTTTTCATTGACGGTTTTGCCCAGAGTTTTAGAATTAAGCACATAGTTATACATCTTATTACTTCTACCCAAGTGCATGACCTTACATTTATCCCCATTAAAGCTCATTTGCCATTTATCAGCCCAAGCTTCTAGTTTACATAAATCATCCTGTAATATAAAATTGTCCTCCCCTGTATTGATTACCCTGCAGAGTTTAGTGTCATCTGCAAATATTGAAATTCTACTCTGAATGCCCCCTACAAGGTCATTAATAAATATGTTAAAAAGAAGAGGGCCCAATACTGACCCCTGTGGTACCCCACTGCTAACCGTGACCCAGTCCGAGTGTGCTCCATTAATAACCACCCTTTGTTTCCTATCCCTGAGCCAGCTCTCAACCCACTTACACATATTTTCCCCTATCCCCATTACTCTCATTTTATGTAACAACCTTTTGTGTGGCACCGTATCAAAAGCTTTGGAAAAGTCCATATATACTACGTCCACTGGGTTCCCTTTTTCCAGTCCGGAACTTACCTCTTCATAGAAGCTGATCAAATTAGTCTGACATGAACGGTCCCTAGTAAACACGTGCTGATACTGGGTCATGAGGTTATTCCTCTTCAGATACTCCAGTATAGTATCCCTTAGAATGCCCTCCAGGATTTTACCCACAGTAGAGGTTAAACTTACTGGCCTATAATTACCGAGTTCAGTTTTTGCCCCTTTTTTGAATATTGGCACCACATTTGCTATACGCCAGTCCTGTGGTACAGACCCTGTTATTATGGAGTCTTTAAAGATTAAAAATAATGGTCTATCAATGACTGTACTTAGTTCCTGCAGTACTCGGGGGTGTATCCCATCCGGGCCCGGAGATTTGTCAATTTTAGTGATTTTTAGACGCCGCTGTACTTCCTGCTGGGTTAAGCAGGTGACATTTAATGGGGAATTATTATCACTAGTCATATTGGCTGCCATGGGATTTTCTTTTGTAAATACTGATGAAAAAAAGTCATTTAGCATATTGGCTTTTTCCTCATCCTCATCCACCATTTCACCCAGACTATTTTTAAGGGGGCCAACACTGTCATTTTTTAGTTTCTTACTATTTATATAGTTAAAGAATATTTTGGGATTATTTTTACTCTCTCTGGCAATGAGTCTCTCTGTCTCAATCTTTGCTGCCTTGATTTGCTTTTTACAGAATGTATTTAATTTTCTGTATTTATTTAATGCCTCCTCACTACCTACTTCCTTTAATTCTCTAAATGCTTTCTTTTTGTCCCTTATTGCGCCCCTTACAGCTCTATTTAGCCATATTGGTTTCCTCCTATTTCTAGTATGTTTATTCCCATACGGTATATACTGTGCACAGGTCCTATCCAGGATGCCAATAAACGTCTCCCATTTTCTTTGTGTATTTTTGTGTCTCAGGATATCGTCCCAGTTAATTGCACCAAGATCCTCTCTCATCCGTTGGAAATTTGCCCTCCTGAAGTTTAGTGTCCTTGTCACCCCCCTACTACCCATCTTATTAAAGGTTACATGAAAACTTATTATTTTGTGATCACTATTCCCCAAGTGACCCCCAACCCTTATATTTGATATGCGGTCTGGCCTGTTGGTTAATATTAGGTCTAGCAGTGCCCCCCTCCTTGTTGGGTCCTGAACCAGTTGTGAAAGGTAATTGTCTCTCATAGTTGTCAAAAACCGATTACCTTTACTGGAACTGCAGGTTTCTGTTCCCCAATCTATTTCAGGATAGTTGAAGTCCCCCATAATAATGACTTCTCCTTGAGTCGCAGCTTCATCTATTTGCTTTACGAGGATATTCTCCATTGCTTCCATTAGTTTTGGAGATTTATAACAAACCCCTATCAGTAATTTATTATTTTTTCCCCCTCCCCTTATCTCCACCCACAGAGACTCTACATTTTCATTAGATTCACCTATATTATCACGCAGGATGGGTTTTAAGGTCGATTTTACATACAGACACACCCCACCCCCTCGCTTATCTGTACGGTCATTTCTGAAAAGGCTATAGCCCTGCAAGTTAACAGCCCAGTCATGGCTCTCATCCAGCCACGTCTCAGATATCCCCACCATGTCATAATTATGCTCCAACAACATTAGTTCTAATTCATCCATTTTGTTGGCGAGGCTTCTGGCATTAGTATACATGCACTTGATGTTACTCTCTGTACCTCTATTCTTTCTTAAATTACTAACTGTTCTAACCCCACCCCCCATGCCTCCGCCACCCCCAACTTCCTTATTTGTGCCCAGGTCTCTATCTGCACTATCTTCCCCTCCTATAAAATGAATACCCTCCCCCCCAATCCCTAGTTTAAACACTCCTCCAACCTTCTAACCATTTTCTCCCCCAGCACAGCTGCACCTTTCCCATTGAGGTGCAGCCCGTCCCTAGCGTAGAGCCTGTAGCCAACTGAGAAGTCGGCCCAGTTCTGCAGGAACCCAAACCCCTCCTTCCTACACCAATTCTTGAGCCACTTATTAACCTCCCTAATCTCCCGTTGCCTCTCTGGCGTGGCACGTGGTACAGGCAGTATTTCGGAAAATACCACATTGGAGGTCCTTGCTTTCAGCTTGCAGCCTAATTCCCTGAAATCATCTTTAAGGACCTTCCACCTACCTCTAACTTTGTCATTTGTGCCAATGTGCACCATGACCGCTGGGTCCTCACCAGCCCCTCCTTCAGTAGCATACTCAATAACAGAACGTTTAGCCTGGCGTAAAGACAATAAAGCAGATTCAGCGGTTGCACGGCGATTAGGGTCATCAAACATTAATGCCATAGCGGCCAAAAAATCGTCCAAATTATTTAACCGCGGGTCAAGAGACTCAATCATCGGATTCGCCCAGGTCAGCGCTCGTGAGGTCAGCAGCATTATTACACACAATACTTTGGATCTATCATTGGGAAAACTGTCATGATCTCCATGGCCAGAGAACTAGCATAAGCCTCAATAGGAACAAGCTCTTGGAAGATGTAACTGTACTGACCATGAACTAAACCTACCGCATCATCTAGAAGTAGCCAGGTAGCATGTCCTACTTTTTATCCCTATATGCCCAGCGCCGGCCGGAGAACTAAATAATGCTAGCAGAGGGAAATATAAGACCTGACTCACCTCTAGAGAAATGCCCAAAAAGGAGACAGAAGCCCCCCACATATATTGGCGGTGATATGAGATGAAACAACAAACGCAGCAGGAAAATAGTTTTAGCAAATTTGAGGTCCGCTTTCTAGATAGCAGAAGACAGAAAGCATACTTTCATGGTCAGTAGAAAACCCTAACAAAACACATCCAGAAATTACTTTAGGACTCTGGCATTAACTCATAATACCAGAGTGGCAATTCCTGATCAACAAGAGCTTTCCAGACACAGTAACGAAACTGCAGCTGTGAACTGGAACCAAAATACAAAAACAAAACATGGACGAATGTCCAACTTATCTAGTAGATGTCTGGGAGCAGGAACAAGCACAGAGAGGCTTCTGATAACATTGTTGACCGGCAAGCATCTAACAGAGAAGCCAGGTTATATAGCGACACCCAGATCTAATCAGAACAGGTGAACAGGGAAGATGATGTCACAAGTTCAATTCCACCAGTAGCCACCGGGGGAGCCCAGAATCCAAATTCACAACAGTACCCCCCCCTCAAGGAGGGGGCACCGAACCCTCACCAGAACCACCAGGGCGATCAGGATGGGCCCTATGAAAGGCACGAACCAGATCAGAGGCATGAACATCAGATGCAGTGACCCAAGAATTATCCTCCTGGCCGTATCCCTTCCACTTGACCAGATACTGGAGTCTCCGTCTGGAAACACGGGAGTCTAGGATTTTTTCCACAACGTACTCCAACTCACCCTCAACCAACACCGGAGCAGGAGGCTCAACGGAAGGCACAACCGGTGCCTCATACCTGCGCAATAACGACCGATGAAAAACGTTATGAATAGAAAAGGATGCAGGGAGGTCCAAACGGAAGGAAACAGGGTTAAGAATCTCCAATATTTTATACGGACCGATGAACCGAGGCTTAAACTTAGGAGATGAGACCCTCATAGGGACAAAACGAGAAGACAACCACACCAAATCTCCAACACAAAGCCGAGGACCAACACGACGGTGACGGTTGGCAAAAAGCTGAGTCTTCTCCTGGGACAACTTTAAATTGTCCATCACCTGCCCCCAGATATGATGCAATCTCTCCACCACCGCATCCACTCCAGGACAATCCGAGGATTCCATCTGACCGGAGGAAAATCGAGGGTGGAACCCCGAATTACAGAAAAACGGGGACACCAAAGTGGCAGAGCTGGCCCGATTATTGAGGGCGAACTCCGCCAATGGCAAAAAAGCAACCCAATCATCCTGGTCAGCAGACACAAAACACCTCAGATATGTCTCCAGGGTCTGATTAGTCCGCTCGGTCTGGCCATTAGTCTGAGGGTGAAAAGCAGACGAAAAAGACAAATCTATGCCCATCCTAGCACAGAATGCCCGCCAAAATCTAGACACAAATTGGGTTCCTCTGTCAGAAACGATATTCTCAGGAATACCATGCAAACGAACAACATTTTGAAAAAACAGGGGCACCAACTCGGAAGAAGAAGGCAATTTGGGCAGGGGAACCAAATGGACCATCTTAGAAAAACGGTCACACACCACCCAGATGACAGACATCTTCTGAGAAACAGGCAGATCTGAAATAAAATCCATCGAGATGTGTGTCCAAGGCCTCTTAGGAATAGGCAAGGGCAACAATAATCCACTAGCCCGAGAACAACAAGGCTTGGCCCGAGCACAAACGTCACAAGACTGCACAAAGCCTCGCACATCTCGTGACAGGGAAGGCCACCAGAAGGATCTTGCCACCAAATCCCTGGTACCAAAAATTCCAGGATGACCTGCCAATGCAGAAGAATGTACCTCAGAGATGACTCTACTGGTCCAATCATCAGGAACAAACAACCTATCAGGCGGACAACGATCCGGTCTATCCGCCTGAAACTCCTGCAAGGCCCGCCGCAGGTCTGGAGAAACGGCTGACAAGATAACTCCCTCCTTAAGAATACCTGTGGGGTCAGAGTTGCCGGGTGAATCAGGCTCAAAACTCCTAGAAAGGGCATCCGCCTTAACATTCTTAGAACCCGGTAGGTACGATACCACAAAATTAAACCGAGAGAAAAATAATGACCAGCGCGCCTGTCTAGGATTCAGGCGCCTGGCGGTCTCAAGATAGATCAAATTTTTGTGGTCAGTCAATACCACCACCTGATGTCTGGCCCCCTCGAGCCAATGGCGCCACTCCTCAAACGCCCACTTCATGGCCAAAAGCTCCCGATTCCCAACATCATAATTCCGCTCAGCGGGCGAAAATTTACGGGAAAAGAAGGCACAAGGCCTCATCACGGCGCAGTCAGAACTTTTCTGCGACAACACTGCCCCAGCCCCGATCTCAGAAGCGTCGACCTCAACCTGAAAAGGAAGAGTCACATCAGGCTGACGCAACACAGGGGCAGAAGAAAAACGGCGCTTAAGCTCCTGAAAGGCCTCCACAGCATCAGGGGACCAATTAGCAACATCAGCACCCTGTCTAGTCAAATCGGTCAATGGCTTAACGACATCCGAAAAACCAGAAATAAATCGACGATAAAAGTTGGCAAAGCCCAAAAATTTCTGAAGACTTTTAAGAGAAGAGGGCTGCGTCCAATCACAAATAGCTTGAACCTTGACAGGATCCATCTCAATGGAAGAGGGAGAAAAAATATATCCCAAAAAGGAAATTCTCTGAACCCCAAAAACGCACTTAGAACCCTTGACACACAGAGAATTAGACCGCAAAACCTGAAAAACCCTCTTAACTTGCCGGACATGAGAGTCCCAATCATCCGAAAAAATCAGAATATCATCCAGATACACTATCATAAATTTATCCAAAAAATCGCGGAAAATATCATGCATAAAGGACTGGAAGACTGAAGGGGCATTAGAAAGACCAAAAGGCATCACCAAATACTCAAAGTGGCCCTCGGGCGTATTAAATGCGGTTTTCCACTCATCCCCCTGCCTGATCCGCACCAAATTATACGCCCCACGGAGATCAATCTTAGAGAACCACTTGGCCCCCTTTATGCGAGCAAACAAATCAGTCAGCAACGGCAATGGGTATTGATATTTAACCGTGATTTTATTCAAAAGCCGATAATCAATACATGGTCTCAAAGAGCCGTCTTTTTTTGACACAAAGAAAAAACCGGCTCCTAAGGGAGATGACGATGGACGAATATGTCCCTTTTCCAAGGACTCCTTTATATATTCTCGCATAGCAGTATGTTCAGGCACAGACAGATTAAATAAACGACCCTTTGGGTATTTACTACCCGGAATTAAATCTATAGCACAATCGCACTCACGGTGCGGAGGTAGCGAACCCAGCTTGGGTTCCTCAAAGACGTCACGATAATCAGACAGGAACTCAGGGGTTTCAGAGGGAATAGATGATGAAATGGACACCAAAGGTACGTCCCCATGAGTCCCCTTACATCCCCAGCTCAACACAGACATAGCTCTCCAGTCAAGGACTGGGTTGTGAGACTGCAGCCATGGCAATCCTAGCACCAAATCATCATGTAGATTATACAGCACCAGAAAACGAATAGTCTCCTGGTGATCCGGATTAATACACATAGTCACTTGTGTCCAGTATTGTGGTTTATTATTAGCCAATGGGGTGGAGTCAATCCCCTTCAGAGGAATAAGAGTCTCCAAAGGCTCTAAATCATACCCACAACGATTGGCAAAGGACCAATCCATAAGACTCAAAGCGGCGCCAGAGTCGATATAGGCGTCCGTAGTAATAGATGACAAAGAGCAAATCAGGGTCACAGACAAAATAAATTTAGACTGTAAAGTGCCAATGGGAACGGATTTATCAAGCTTTTTAGTACGCTTAGAGCATGCTGATATAACATGAGTAGAATCCCCACAATAGAAACACAACCCATTTTTCCGTCTAAAATTCTGCCGCTCGCTTCTGGACAGAATTCTATCACACTGCATGTTTTCTGGCGTCTTCTCAGTGGACACCGCCAGATGGTGCACTGGTTTGCGCTCCCGCAGACGCCTATCGATCTGAATGGCCATTGTCATGGACTCATTCAGACTTGCAGGCACAGGGAACCCCACCATAACATCCTTAATGGCATCAGAAAGACCCTCTCTGAAAGTAGCCGCCAAGGCACACTCATTCCACTGAGTAAGCACAGACCATTTACGGAATCTTTGGCAGTAAATTTCAGCTTCATCTTGCCCCTGCGATAGGGACATCAAAGTTTTTTCTGCCTGAAGTTCCAAATGAGGTTCCTCATAAAGCAAGCCCAAGGCCAGAAAAAACGCATCCACATTGCGCAACGCAGGATCCCCTGGTGCCAATGCAAAAGCCCAATCTTGAGGGTCGCCGCGGAGCAAGGAAATCACAATCCCAACCTGCTGTGCAGGGTCTCCAGCAGAACGAGATTTCAGGGACAAAAATAACTTACAATTATTTCTAAAATTCTGAAAGCTAGATCTATTCCCTGAGAAGAATTCCGGCAAAGGAATTCTCGGCTCTGATACCGGAGCATGAACAACAAAATCTTGCAAACTTTGTACTTTCGTGGCGAGATTATTCAAACCTGCAGTTACACTCTGTAGATCCATTATAGACAGGTGAACATAGAGCCATTCAAAGATTAGAAGGAGAGAGAAAAAAAAGAAAGACTGCAGCATAGACAGACTGGCAAGTGATCCAATTAAGAGCACACTAACTACTAGAGAAGAAAAAAAAAAAAAAAAAAAATTTTCAGCAGACTTCTTATTTCTCTCCTTTCTCAGCCAAGGATTTTAACCCTTTAGTGGGCCGGTCAAACTGTCATGATCTCCATGGCCAGAGAACTAGCATAAGCCTCAATAGGAACAAGCTCTTGGAAGATGTAACTGTACTGACCATGAACTAAACCTACCGCATCATCTAGAAGTAGCCAGGTAGCATGTCCTACTTTTTATCCCTATATGCCCAGCGCCGGCCGGAGAACTAAATAATGCTAGCAGAGGGAAATATAAGACCTGACTCACCTCTAGAGAAATGCCCAAAAAGGAGACAGAAGCCCCCCACATATATTGGCGGTGATATGAGATGAAACAACAAACGCAGCAGGAAAATAGTTTTAGCAAATTTGAGGTCCGCTTTCTAGATAGCAGAAGACAGAAAGCATACTTTCATGGTCAGTAGAAAACCCTAACAAAACACATCCAGAAATTACTTTAGGACTCTGGCATTAACTCATAATACCAGAGTGGCAATTCCTGATCAACAAGAGCTTTCCAGACACAGTAACGAAACTGCAGCTGTGAACTGGAACCAAAATACAAAAACAAAACATGGACGAATGTCCAACTTATCTAGTAGATGTCTGGGAGCAGGAACAAGCACAGAGAGGCTTCTGATAACATTGTTGACCGGCAAGCATCTAACAGAGAAGCCAGGTTATATAGCGACACCCAGATCTAATCAGAACAGGTGAACAGGGAAGATGATGTCACAAGTTCAATTCCACCAGTAGCCACCGGGGGAGCCCAGAATCCAAATTCACAACAGAAAACGGTCAGCATGCACATCAAAATATAGCATACATTGATTCACAAAGCCACGAAATTTGTCTCAATCCCCATTAAATCTGAATGGGGGAAACTTAGGTGGGCTAGCTGGTGGCGGTTGCCCAGAGGGTAAAGTCGCTTGTGCAGTTATTTGCGTGCTTATGTCCTGAAAAGCCCATCCATACTGGGACTCCATGCCAGCAAGTTTGTTTTCCTGGACTGCCATTCGGGTGCTTAAGTTCTGCAAAGTTTGTCCAAACACTTGTTGATTGTGTTCAAAGCTTCCAAACTTATTTTGCAGACCTTCCACATCTTTCTGCAGTGATCTAATTATGGAAAACACCTGCTCTAATCTGCTCTCTGCAGTCATTGTTCCAGCAGTCTCCTCTTTTGGGGCTAGAGTATCCTGTAATGATTATAGGGGATAACTCAGGAGACTCTTTGCATGGAACAAGACAACTACAGGACACAGTTTTATAAGTGGTAAAGTCTATATTATCACACGGTGATTCAAACAGGTGCAGAGAGAAACTCAAGTCCACAACACTTGGTGTAAATATTAAGCGCAGCTTAACAGTCTATAGGAAACTTCAGAGGAAAATGCAATCACGCAGAAAGTCTATGAAGCACAATTATTCTTGCGCATACTTGACACGAATAAGTCCTTGGTAGTCCAAACACAGAAAGATATGCTTATAAGGCAGTTCAAATAATATCTTAGCACAACCAGGGAAGCCTGGGTAAAAGTCTCAGGTTTAAGCAGAGCAGCAACAGCTTACATGTCCAGCAAATGCAGATGGAAACAAACACAAGCAGCCAGATGGAGGATTACTGGAAACTGATGTATGCAGCAGAAACTCAGAGCTGAGTAGCAGGATCTCCACACAGGTTCACAGGAGCAGGTGCACAACCAGGGAGTCATCAGGAGCTGGATGCAAGGCAGAATACTCTAGCACAGACTAAAAGCTGGGGTGGAGTTATATAGCAGGAAGACACAGTGCACATGAGACCAAAGACGCCATCTTGGAAAAGGGCAGTAATGCACAAAAGGTAATCAAAATGTTCAGAGTCCTGACAACACATTTCTACAACAACTGTTAAGAGGAGACTTTGTGCAGAAGGCCTTCATGGTAAAATAGCTGCTAGGAAACCACTGATAGGGACAGGAAACAAGCAGAAGAGACTTGTTTGGGCTAAAGAACACAAGGAATGGACATTAGACCAGTGGAAATCTGTGCTTTGGTCTGATGAGTCCAAATTTGAGATCTTTGGTTCCAACCACCATGTCTTTGTGCGGCGCAGAAAAGGTGAACGGATGGACTCTACATGCCTGGTTCCCACCGTGAAGCATGGAGGAGGAGGTGTGATGGTCTTGGGGTGCTTTGCTGGTGACACTGTTGGGGATTAATTCAAAATTGAAGGCATACTGAACCAGCATGGCTACCACAGCATCTTGCAGCAGCATGCTATTCCATCCGGTTTGCGTTTAGTTGGACCATCATTTATTTTTCAACAGGACGATAACCCCAAACACACCTCCAGGCTGTGTAAGGGTTGTTTGACTAAGAAAGAGAGTGATAGGGTGCTACGCCAGATGACCTCGCCTCCACAGTCACCAGACCTGAACTCAATCGAGATGGTTTGGGGTGAGCTGCACCACAGAGTGAAGGCAAAAGGGCCAACAAGTGCTAAGCATCTCTGGGAACTCCTTCAAGATTGTTGGAAGACTATTCCCATTGACTACCTCTTGAAGCTCAACAAGAGAATTCCAAGAGTGTGCAAAGCAGTCAACAAAGCAAAAGGAGGCTACTTTGAAGAACCTAGAATATAAGACATATTTTCAGTTGTTTGACACGTTTCTGTTAAGTATATAATTCCACATGTGCTAATTCATAGTTTTGATGCCTTCAGTGTGAATGTACAATTTTCATAGTCATACAGAAACATCTTTAAGTGAGGTGTGTCCAAACTTTTGGTCTGTTTATTTATATATATATATATATATATATATATATATATATATATATATATATATATATATATATATATATATATATATATATATATATATATATATATATATATATACACACACACACACACATACACTCACCGGCCACTTTATTAGGTACACCTGTCCAACTTCTTGTTAACACTTAATTTCTAATCAGCCAATCACATGGCGGCAACTCAGTGCATTTAGGCATGTAGACATGGTCAAGACAATCTCCTGCAGTTCAAACCGAGCATCAGTATGGGGAAGAAAGGTGATTTGAGTGCCTTTGAACGTGGCATGGTTGTTGGTGCCAGAAGGGCTGGTCTGAGTATTTCAGAAACTGCTGATCTACTGGGATTTTCACGCACAACCATCTCTAGGGTTTACAGACAATGGTCCGAAAAAGAAAAAAAATCCAGTGAGCGGCAGTTCTGTGGGCGGAAATGCCTTGTTGATGCCAGAGGTCAGTGGAGAATGGGCAGACTGGTTCGAGCTGATAGAAAGGCAACAGTGACTCAAATCGCCACCCGTTACAACCAAGGTAGGCCTAAGAGCATCTCTGAACGCACAGTGCGTCGAACTTTGAGGCAGATGGGCTACAGCAGCAGAAGACCACACCGGGTACCACTCCTTTCCGCTAAGAACAGGAAACTGAGGCTATAATTTGTACAAGCTCATCGAAATTGGACAGTAGAAGATTGGAAAAACGTTGCTTGGTCTGATGAGTCTCGATTTCTGCTGCGACATTCGGATGGTAGGGTCAGAATTTGGCGTAAACAACATGAAAGCATGGATCCATCCTGCCTTGTATGGAGCATCTTTGGGATGTGCAGCCGACAAATCTGCGGCAACTGTGTGATGCCATCATGTCAATATGGACCAAAATCTCTGAGGAATGCTTCCAGCACCTTGTTGAATCTATGCCACGAATAATTGAGGCAGTTCTGAAGGCAAAAGGGGGTCCAACCCGTTACTAGCATGGTGTACCTAATAAAGTGGCCGGTGAGTGTATATATATATATATATATATATATATATATATATATATATATTGTAGGGATTCCACTCACTCAGGTACGACAACTGACCCTCAGGAGGCACGTTCCTTTAAAGTTCACAGGGTTTATTACGTCATAAACCACATGGAAAAATAACAGCAAACAAAATAGCCTTAAGTTCAGGAAAAGCAAAACAAACTGTCTAGACTACCAGGCTCAGTCCTGTAGCGTTAACACACTCAGGAGGGTTTCACCTCCACACATACCCCTGTGTTAAGCATTTGCCTGTCTTATATAGAGCTAACCACACCCAGTAACCCATCACATGATTAGCCATGTGGTCTGACATCACCACAGGTCCTGGAACACACATATATACATGGTTATATACAACAAAGAAATACTCCGGGCTACATTACAGCAACAAGGCACTTATGTGGCACATACCTCCCGTCGACTACACACCCTTTAGCCATGCTACATACCTCCCCCCTCTGCCTAAAGCCGTGGGGCTTGGCACTTTTCCCCACTAAACAAGGGATTCTTGATAGGGCATCCGCATTACCATGCAGCTTTCCGGCCCTATGTTCCACATGGAAACTTAAGTCCTGCAGGGCTAAGAACCAACGGGTGACCCTAGCATTTCTACCCTTTGTTTCCCTCATCCATCTTAGTGGGGCATGGTCAGATATCAATCTGAATTTACGACCCAGCAGGTAGTACCGTAACGTGTCCACCGCCCACTTTATGGCCAAACACTCTTTTCCCACGACTGAGTAGTTCTTCTCAGATGAGGACAGCTTTCTACTCAGATAAAGGACAGGATGCTCCTCCCCATGTAGCTCTTGGGAAAGGACTGCTCCTACCCCAACATCTGAGGCATCTGTCTGAAGAATAAATTCTTTATTAAAGTCTGGGGCCATCAGAACGGGCTGCTTACATAGAGCCCCTTTCAACTCTTGGAAGGCTGACTGTCTCTTCGGACCATTTAACCATCACTGATTTTGTCCCCTTTAGCAGATCCGTCAGAGGCGCAGCGACTGTGGCGAAGTTCGGGATGAACCTCCTGTAATATCCCAAGATTCCCAGAAAGGCTTTATCTTGCTTTTTGGAGAGTGGTTTCGGCCATGTTTGGATTGCCTCCACTTTCCTGATTTGGGGCTTTATTTCTCCACGACCCACTATATAGCCTAGGTATTTAGCTTCTTCCTTACCCAAGGCACACTTCTTCGGGTTTATTGTAAACCCCGCCTCTCTTAGAGCATCAAACACCGCTTGGACTTTCTCCAGATGACTTTCCCAGTCCGGGCTAAAGATGACGATATCATCTAGGTACGCAGCAGCGTAGGCCTTATGGGGTGCAAGGACTCTATCCATAGCCCTCTGGAAGGTCGACGGAGCTCCCTGTAGGTCAAACGGCATCCGGACATACTGGAAGCATCCATCAGGTGTCGAAAAGGCCATCTTCTCCTTGGCTTCCTGTGCCATGGGGATCTGCCAATACACCTTTGTCAAATCCAAGGTGGATATATATCTGGCGTGCCCAAGCCTTTCGATGAGCTCATCAACGCGGGGCATGGGATAAGCGTCAAACTTGGAGACCTCATTCAACTTCCGATAGTCGTTGCAAAACCTCCATTCTCCATCAGGTTTTGGGACCAGGACAATTGGGCTCGACCAAACGCTCTTGGATTCCTCGATGACTCCAAGCTTCAACATACGCTCCACTTCCTTGGAGATAACTTCTCGACGAGCCTCAGGAATACGATAGGGCTTCACGTTCACCCGCACATGTGGCTGTTAGGACCTCGTGCTATATGACCTTCGTGTGTCCTGGCAACTCTGAAAACAGGTCCCTGTTTTTCTGGAGTAACTCCCTACACTGCTGTTTCTGGGACTTAGATAGCGTCTCCGCTATAGTAACCGCTCCAATCTCACCTTCTGGGTTGCTTAACAACGATGGAGATACTGTCGGCTCCCTATCTTGCCACGGCTTGATAAGGTTGACATGGTATACTTGGAATGGTTTCCGTCTTCCTGGTTGGTGAATTTTATAATTTACTTCACCAAGTTTCTCGACAACCTCATATGGCCCTTGCCATTTGGCCAAGAACTTGCTCTCCACCGTCGGAACTAACACAAGAACTCGGTCTCCCGGATTGAACTGCCTCACTCTTGCAGACCGGTTGTAGACTCTGGCCTGAGCTTCTTGTGCCTGGAGTAGGTGTTCTTTCACAATAGGCATCACCTTTGCAATCCTCTGCTGCATCAGGGCCACATGCTCAATGACGCTTCTGTGGGGCGTGACTTCGGCTTCCCAGGTTTCCTTGGCTATATCCAGGAGTCCTCGCGGATGTCGGCCATATAGAAGCTCAAACGGTGAGAATCCTGTGGAGGCCTGTGGAACTTCACGAATGGAAAACATTAGGTAGGGTAAGAGACAATCCCAGTCTCTACCATCTTTCTCTATAGCTTTTCTCAGCATGCTCTTCAGTGTCTTGTTAAATCTCTCAACAAGGCCATCTGACTGGGGATGGTACACCGAGGTCCTCAACTGGGAGATTTTCAGGGCTTTGCACAACTCCCTCATCACTTTGCTCATGAAAGTTGTCCCCTGGTCAGTCAGGATCTCCTTCGGCAGACCTGTCCAGGAAAAGACATGGACCAACTCGCGGGCTATACTCTTCGAGGAAGAATTTCTCAGAGGAATTGCCTCAGGATAGCGTGTGGCATAGTCCAGGATGACTAATATATACTGATGGTCCCGGGCTGATTTAACTAAGGGACCGACCAAGTCCATGGCAATTCTCTCGAACGGCACCTCAATAATGGGCAGGGGCACAAGGGGGTTCCGGAAATGAGGAGTGGGAGCAGTTAGCTGACATGTAGGGCAGGACCTGCAGTAGTTCACTATTTCCCTGTGACACCCAGGCCAATAGAACCTCTGCACAACCCGTTCCTGCGTTTTTTCCACCCCTAGGTGTCCACCCAAGATGTGTGAATGGGCCATGTCCAACACCTTCCGTCTATATGGACCCGGCACTAGCAACTGCTCTACCAACTCAACTAAATGGGGGAATCTTGTGTCTGCCCCCGGCTCCTGTACCACCCCGTCAATAACTGTGACATTATTAAAGGCTTCCCTCAGAGTGGGGTCCCTATGTTGGGCAGTCCCAAAATTTTCACCGGTTACCTCTAACTCCATAATGTCAGATGCAGGGGATACTTCCTCCTCATCCCCAACCAGCACACAAAAAGGAAACCTGTCTGTCTCTGGGTGTGGTGACACCCTTCCAGGGTTCACTGGTTCCCTACTCTTGCTAGGGAGCTCAGAACCTTTTCCCCACAAATCCCAAAACTGACAGAAATCCCGGCCAATAATTATAGGGTGCAACAAGTCCTGCACGACGCCGACTATGTCGGACTCAGTGCCACATGCCGTTTCAATGTCCATCCTGGCCAAAGGGTAGTCCTTGGCATCACCATGTATGCACCGCACGCCGACCTTCTTTCCCGGGAGCAGGTGGAGAGGGAAAGTGGCCCTCACCAGGGTCACTAAGCTCCCTGAGACTAACAGCGCCGTTGCTGCTCGACCATTCACCCTTACGGGACACGCTTGAGGTCCCTCGTTGGGCGGAGAGTTCACACTGCAGGCTGGATACGCATAGTATGAACAACGGCGTCCCATGCTGCAGTCCATCTGCCCAGTGGTCTGGGAACAACGGGCAGCTATATGTCCTGGCCCGTGGCACCTCCAGCAAATAATATCACCCGTAGGGACCTTGGGCACCACCTCCCCCGCCCTTTGTGACCTTGGACGCGCCGCCCCTTTTTGGGACTCAGCAGCTTTCTGGAACCCCCAGTACGGCACGGGCTGCCTCCCAAAGGAGCCTTCCATCCCTTGGTATCTCTCGACCAGTCCGATCAGTTCGTCGGCATTCTGGGGATCACCCTGGGCAACCCAAGTCTGTATGGACCTCGGGAGGGAATGCACAAACCGATCCATCATCACTAGTTCCACCATCTGTGCAGGTGTACATGACTCTGGCTGCAGCCATTTCTGGACCAGGTGCAACAGATCAAACATTTGAGAGCGAGGCGGTTTGTCCCGGTGATAGGCCCAGCTGTGAACTCGCTGTGCCCTGACAGTCAGTGTCACCCCCAAACGTGCGAGAATCTCGGCTTTCAATTTGTGATACTCTTTGGCATCCTGCAAGGTCAAATCATAGTACGCCTTCTGGGGTTCTCCCGTCAGGTATGGCGCCAGTACCTCTGCCCACTGCTCTGGCGGGAGTTTTTCCCTCTCAGCGACCCTATTAAACACCGTCAGGAAGGCCTCAACATCATCCCTGGGGGTCATTTTCTGCAATGCGCGTCTTACCGTCTTCCAGACGTGGGTATCATCAGCCAGACCTGGGGTTGGGGCACTCGTCTTGCCCTGGATGGCGGTTGCCAGAAGCTGCATCTGCTGCCGTTGCTCCTGCTGGTTCTGTTGCATCTGCTCCCGTTGCTCCTGCTGGCTCTGCCGTTGCTCCTGCTGGCTCTGTTGTATCTGCTGCATCAACAGCCTGTTGGTCTCTTACTGTACCTGCTGCCGTTGCTCCTGCTGTGATTGCAACTGCACCAAGTGTTTCAGCAGTTCCTCCATTTTCCCCGGCTGGCTTACAACAGACTTGACCCAGGACATTCAATAACAGACTTTCGTCTCCGCTGGGAACGCTGCCCGCACGTCTACCACCAATTGTAGGGATTCCACTCACTCAGGTGCGACAGCTGACGCTCAGGAGGCACGTTCCTTTAAAGTTCACAGGGTTTATTACGTCATAAACCACATGGAAAAATAACAGCAAACAAAATAGCCTTAAGTTCAGGAAAAGCAAAACAAAGTGTCCAGTCCACCAGGCTCAGTCCTGTAGCGTTAACACACTCAGGAGGGTTTCACCTCCACACATACCCCTGTGTTAAGCATTTGCCTGTCTTATATAGAGCTAACCACACCCAGTAACCCATCACATGATTAGCCATGTGGTCTGACATCACCACAGGTCCTGGAACACACATATATACATGGTTATATACAACAAATAAGTACTCCGGGCTACATTACAGCAACAAGGCACTTATGTGGCACATACCTCCCGTCGACTACCCACCTTTTAGCCATGCTACAATATATATACATACACATATATATATATATATATATATATATACACATACACACTGTATATGTATGTATATATATATATATATTTATTTATTTATCTCTCTGTCTATATATATATATATATATATATATATATATATATATATATATATATATATATATATATATATATATATATATATATATATATATATAAAAGTCTAAGGTCCACTTAAGTCTGTTTGTGTGTTTGTCTGTAACGGAAATCCCGCATCGCTGATTGGTCGCGGACGGCTGGGCGTGACCAATTAACGACAGGCACAGTCCGGCCGCGAATTGGCCCCTCCCTACTCCCCTCCAGTCAGTGCCCCCATAGCGTTTTAGCAGTCCGTTAAACAAGAAAACAGCCACACTCTCTCAGGATATGTCTTGCAAAAGGTGAAATATTTATTCACACGTGTTGAAACATAAATATATATACACACACAGCAGGATAAGGTAAATGGAGTAACGTTTCGACCCTATTCCGGGTCTTTCTCAAACTGCAAGCAAACACAAAATACAATTAGTGCTATGTACATATAATAAAGCACATACCCCATACTACCACATTACTATGTGGACAACACATTTCCTGACAAGGGACTGTCCTTTTTTTCTTTACCTGCAGCCCTTAAAGGGACCACACTTCATTTTTGTCTGCTGCCCATTACACAGGTCAGTGCTTATGTGGTATTACATACCAGTACACATCATGTCCATCACTGGGTGTCATTGAATCTGCTATTTAAAATTACTTTTCCATTATGTCTCCGTTCTAAGCCTCTTTAATCGCTATTTAAAATTCTCTAACTAAACAGAGACCAAGGAGAGGATTTCAGTGTATTTATTGTATCTCATTAACTTTTCCTCTAGAACGGGATCCATAAGATTCTTAATTTTGATAGTAGATAAGGGTTTTATGTACATTTGTAAATTTTGATTGATGTACTTTATTATATGTACATAGCACTAATTGTATTTTGTGTTTGCTTGCAGTTTGAGAAAGACCCGCAATAGGGTCGAAACGTTACTCCATTTACCTTATCCTGCTGTGTGTGTATATATATATTTACTAGCTATTGAACTCGTTCTACGCCCGGGTGGCGAGCATTTATATTGGTATATGGTCTCCATCCTGGTATGTGCTGCTCCCATCTTGCTCTCCCATCCTGTCATGTGCTCCCATCCTGCGCCCCATCCTGTCATGTGCTCCCATCCTGTGCCCCCATCCTGTCATGTGATGCTCCATCCTGCGTCCCCATTCTGTCATGTGCTCCCATCCTGCGCCCCCATCCTGTCCTATGCTGCTCCATCCTACACCCCCATCCTGTCATGTCTGTGCCCCCATTCTGTCATGTGCTGCTCCCATCCTGTGCCCCATTCTGTCATGTGCTGCTCCCATCCTGTCATGTGCTCCCATCCTGCGCCCCATCCTGTCATGTGCTCCCATCCTGCACCCCCATCCTGTCATGTGCTCCCATCCTGCACCCCCATCCTGTCATGTGTGTGCCCCCATTCTGTCATGTGCTTCTCCCATCGTGCGCAATCATTCTATCATGTGCTGCTCCCATCCTGCGCCCCCATTCTGTTATAATGTGCTGCACCCATTCTGCCTGTTCCTGTTTCCATTCTGCCATATGTTGCTCCCATCTATCTCGCTCCGGCTCTACTGCCCGAGTGCGGCTGTGCTGAGTGCGGGCGGCTGTGCTGAGTGCGGGCGGCTGTGCTGAGTGCGGGCGGCTGTGCGTGGCTTTGGTGAGTGCGGGCGGCTGTGCGTGGCTGTGGTGAGTGCGGGCGGCTGTGCGTGGCTGTGGTGAGTGCGGGCGGCTGTGCGTGGCTGTGGTGAGTGCTGGCGGCTGTGCGTGGCTGTGGTGAGTGCGGGCGGCTGTGCGTGGCTGTGGTGAGTGCGGGCGGCTGTGCGTGGCTGTGGTGAGTGCGGGCGGCTGTGGTGAGTGCGGGCAGCTGTGCGTGGCTGTGGTGAGTGCGGGCGGCTGTGGTGAGTGCGGGCGGCTGTGCGTGGCTGTGGTGAGTGCGGGCGGCTGTGCTGAGTGTCGGCGGCTGTGCGTGGCTGTGCTGAGTGCGGGCGGCTGTGCTGAGTGCGGGCGGCTGTGCTGAGTGTGGGCGGCTGTGCTGAGTGCGGGCGGCTGTGCTGAGTGCGGGTGGCTGTGCTGAGTGCGGGTGGCTGTGGTGAGTGCGGGCAGCTGTGCGTGGCTGTGGTGAGTGCGGGCGGCTGTGCGTGGCTGTGCTGAGTGCCGGCGGCTGTGCTGAGTGCCGGTGGCTGTGCTGAGTGCCGGCGGCTGTGCTGAGTGCCGGCGGCTGTGCTGAGTGCCGGCGGCTGTGCTGAGTGCCGGCGGCTGTGCGTGGCTGTGGTGAGTGCGGGCGGCTGTGGTGAGTGCGGGCGGCTGTGCGTGGCTGTGGTGAGTGCGGGCGGCTGTGCATGGCTGTGGTGAGTGCGGGCGGCTGTGCGTGGCTGTGGTGAGTGCGGGCGGCTGTGCGTGGCTGTGGTGAGTGCGGGCGGCTGTGCGTGGCTGTGGTGAGTGCCGGCGGCTGTGCGTGGCTGTGGTGAGTGCGGGCGGCTGTGCGTGGCTGTGGTGAGTGTTGTCGGCTGTGCTGAGTGCCGGCGGCTGTGCGAAGCTGTGCTGAGTGCGGGCGGCTGTGCTGAGTGCGGGCGGCTGTGCTGAGTGCGGGCGGCTGTGCTGAGTGCGGGCGGCTGTGCTGAGTGCAGGCAGCTGTGCGTGGCTGTGGTGAGTGCGGGCGGCTGTGCGTGGCTGTGGTGACTGCCGGCGGCTGTGGCAAGTGCGGGCGGCTGTGCGTGGCTGTGCTGAGTGCCGGCGGCTGTGCTGAGTGCCGGCGGCTGTGCTGAGTGCCGGCAGCTGTGCTGAGTGCCGGCGGCTGTGCTGAGTGCCGGCGGCTGTGCTGAGTGCCGGCGGGTGTGCGTGGCTGTGGTGAGTGCGGGTGGCTGTGCGTGGCTGTGGCGAGTGCGGGCGGCTGTGGTGAGTGCGGGCGGCTGTGCGTGGCTGTGGTGAGTGCGGGCGGCTGTGCGTGGCTGTGGTGAGTGCGGGCGGCTGTGGTGAGTGCGGGCGGCTGTGGTGAGTGTGGGCGGCTGTGCGTGGCTGTGGTGAGTGCGGGCGGCTGTGGTGAGTGCGGGCGGCTGTGCGTGGCTGTGCTGAGTGCCGGCGGCTGTGCGTGGCTGTGCTGAGTGGCGGCGGCTGTGCGTGGCTGTGCTGAGTGCCGGCGGCTTTGTGTGGCTGTGCTGAGTGCCGGCGGCTGTGCTGAGTGCCGGTGGCTGTGCGGGGCTGTGGTGAGTGCGGGCTGCTGTGCGTGGCTGTGGTGAGTGCGGGCGGCTGTGCTGAGTGCGGGCGGCTGTGAGTGGCTGTGGTGAGTGCGGGCAGCTGTGCGTGGCTGTGGTGAGTGCGGGCGGCTGTGCTGAGTGCCGGCGGCTGTGCGTGGCTGTGGTGAGTGCGGGCGGCTGTGCATGGCTGTGGTGAGTGCGGGCGGCTGTGCGTGGCTGTGGTGAGTGCGGGCGGCTGTGCGTGGCTGTGGTGAGTGCGGGCGGCTGTGCGTGGCTGTGGTGAGTGCCGGCGGCTGTGCTGAGTGGCGGCTGTGCGTGGCTGTGCTGAGTGCTGGCTGCTTTGTGTGGCTGTGCTGAGTGCCGGAGGCTGTGCTGAGTGCCGGCGGCTGTGCGTGGCTGTGGTGAGTGCGGGCGGCTGTGCTGAGTGCGGGCGGCTGTGCGTGGCTGTGGTGAGTGCGGGCGGCTGTGCATGGCTGTGGTGAGTGCGGGCGGCTGTGCGTGGCTGTGGTGAGTGCGGGCGGCTGTGCGTGGCTGTGGTGAGTGCCGGCGGCTGTGCTGAGTGGCGGCTGTGCTGAGTGCTGGCTGCTTTGTGTGGCTGTGCTGAGTGCCGGAGGCTGTGCTGAGTGCCGGCGGCTGTGCGTGGCTGTGGTGAGTGCGGGCGGCTGTGCGTGGCTGTGGTGAGTGCGGGCGGCTGTGCTGAGTGCGGGCGGCTGTGCGTGGCTGTGGTGAGTGCGGGCGGCTGTGCGTGGCTGTGGTGAGTGCGGGCGGCTGTGGTGAGTGCGGGCGGCTGTGCGTGGCTGTGGTGAGTGCGGGCGGCTGTGCGTGGCTGTGGTGAGTGCGGGCGGCTGTGCGTGGCTGTGGTGAGTGCGGGCGGCTGTGGTGAGTGCGGGCAGCTGTGCGTGGCTGTGCTGAGTGCCGGCGGCTGTGCGTGGCTGTGCTGAGTGGCGGCGGCTGTGCGTGGCTGTGCTGAGTGCCGGCGGCTTTGTGTGGCTGTGCTGAGTGCCGGCGGCTGTGCTGAGTGCCGGTGGCTGTGCGTGGCTGTGGTGAGTGCGGGCTGCTGTGCGTGGCTGTGGTGAGTGCGGGCGGCTGTGCTGAGTGCAGGCGGCTGTGAGTGGCTGTGCTGAGTGCGGGCGGCTGTGCGTGGCTGTGGTGAGTGCGGGCGGCTGTGCGTGGCTGTGGTGAGTGCGGGCGGCTGTGCGTGGCTGTGGTGAGTGCCGGCGGCTGTGCTGAGTGGCGGCTGTGCGTGGCTGTGCTGAGTGCTGGCTGCTTTGTGTGGCTGTGCTGAGTGCCGGCGGCTGTGCGTGGCTGTGGTGAGTGCGGGCGGCTGTGCGTGGCTGTGGTGAGTGTGGGCGGCTGTGCTGAGTGCGGGCGGCTGTGCGTGGCTGTGGTGAGTGCGGGCGGCTGTGGTGAGTGCCGGCGGCTGTGCGTGGCTGTGGTGAGTGCCGGCGGCTGTGCTGAGTGCCGGCGGCTGTGCGTGGCTGTGCTGAGTGCCGGCGGCTGTGCGTGGCTGTGCTGAGTGCCGGCGGCTGTGCGTGGCTGTGCTGAGTGCCGCCGGCTGTGCGTGGCTGTGCTGAGTGCCGCCGGCTGTGCGTGGCTGTGCTGAGTGCCGCCGGCTGTGCGTGGCTGTGCTGAGTGCCGCCGGCTGTGCGCGGCTGTGGTGAGTGCCGGCGGCTGTGCGTGGCTGTGGTGAGTGCCGGCGGCTGTGCTGAGTGCCGGCGGCTGTGCGTGGCTGTGCTGAGTGCCGGCGGCTGTGCGTGGCTGTGCTGAGTGCCGGCGGCTGTGCGTGGCTGTGCTGAGTGCCGCCGGCTGTGCGTGGCTGTGCTGAGTGCCGCCGGCTGTGCGTGGCTGTGCTGAGTGCCGGAGGCTGTGCGTGGCTGTGCTGAGTGCCGGAGGCTGTGAGTGGCTGTGCTGAGTGCCGGCGGCTGTGCGTGGCTGTGCTGAGTGCCGGCGGCTGTGCGTGGCTGTGCTGAGTGCCGGTGGCTGTGCGTGGCTGCGGTGAGTGCGGGCGGCTGTGCGTGGCTGTGGTGAGTGCGGGCGGCTGTGCGTGGCTGTGGTGAGTGCGGGTGGCTGTGCGTGGCAGTGGTGAGTGCGGGCGGCTGTGCGTGGCAGTAGTGAGTGCGGGCGGCTGGGCGTGGCAGTGGTGAGTGCGGGCGACTGTGCGTGGCGGTGGTGAGTGCGGGCGGCTGTGCGTGGCGGTGGTGAGTGCGGGCGGCTGTGCGTGGCTGTGTTGAGTGCGGGCGGCTGTGCTGAGTGCCGGCGGCTGTGCTGAGTGCCGGCGGCTGTGCGTGGCTGTGCTGAGTGCCGGCGGCTGTGCGTGGCTGTGCTGAGTGCCGGCGGCTGTGCGTGGCTGTGCTGAGTGCCGGCGGCTGTGCGTGGCTGTGCTGAGTGCCGGCGGCTGTGCGTGGCTGTGCTGAGTGCCGGCGGCTGTGTGTGGCTGTGCTGAGTGCCGGCGGCTGTGCTGAGTGCCGGCGGCTGTGCGTGACTGTGCTGAGTGCCGGCGGCTGTGCTGAGTGCCGGCGGCTGTGCGTGGCTGTGCTGAGTGCCGGCGGCTGTGCGTGGCTGTGGTGAGTGTGGGCGGCTGTGCGTGGCAGTGGTGAGTGCGGGTGGCTGTGCGTGGCAGTGGTGAGTGCGGGCGGTTGTGTGTGGTGGTGCTGAGAGTGCGGGCGGCTGTACTGGGGGCCTGAGCAGGCGGGGACACCGGCGCGCTGTGGGGGTCAGGTGCCCGAGTCGCCGCTAGCTCAGGCCCCCGGCACTTGTTATATTTACCTGTCCCCCGTTCCACCGCTCCGTCTCCCGGGTCCTCTGGCTGTGACTGTTCAGTCAGAGGGCGGCGCGCATTAAGCGCGTCATCGCGCCCTCTAAACTGAACGTCTTAGGCGTCCGCGCTATTCGGTGCCATTTTCTTCAAGACACGCAGTGTGTCTTCAAGAAAATGGCGCCGGAAAGCGCGGACTGCGCAGGCGCCGATTCCGGGAGCAGGGGGACATTCATGGCCCGGAATCGCATCGGTGGAACGGGACAGGTAAGTATTGCATACGCACCCTCCTGGCTCGTCCCTGCTTCTCCGTTGGAGATCGCGGTGTGCATTACGTTCAGTGCTTATGCATACCGCGATCTCCTGGGAGCGTCACTCTGTGGGACTCCAGACTGCGCCGGCGCTTGCGCAGTCTATAAAGGCTTCGGACAGAGTGACGCTCCCAGCGTTATATTATAGATGTTTCAACACGTGTGAATAAATATTTCACCTTTTGCAAGACATATCCTGAGAGAGTGCGGCTGTTTTCTTGTTTATTGAACTACTGTGGGTTTTCCCAAGTACAGCCTGCACCACCTAATGAGCTGAGTGCGCTCCATTTTATTGAATATATTAGCAGTCCGTTAAACAGACTGCATTACACCGCGGCATAACGCAGTCCGTTAACGCTGCTATTAACCCTATAAGTGTGACCAACTTTTTACTATTGATGCTGCCTATGCAGCATCAATAGTAACAACATATAATGTTAAAAATAATAATAAAATAAAAAAATCTTTATATTCTCACCTTCCTGCGCCGCGCGGCAGCCTTTCCCGCTCCTCGCGATGCTCTGGTCCCAAGAATGCATTGCGGCAACGACCCGTGATGACTTAGCGGTCTCGCGAGAACGCTACATGATCATGGGTTATTGCCGCAAGGCATTACTGGGAACGGATTATCGCTAAAGGCCTGGGCTGGATCCGGGGGCCGCCAGAAGGTCAGTATATAACTACTTTTTATTTTAAATCTTTTTTTTTTTTTTAACAGGGATATGGTGCCCACATTGTATACACTATGTGGGCTGTGTTATATACTATGTGGGCTGTGTTACATACTGCTTGGGCTGTGTTATATACTACGTCGCTGTGCTCTACACTACGTGGGCTGTGCAATATACTACGTGGCTGTGCAATATACTACGTGGCTGTGCAATATACTACGTGGCTGTGCAATATACTACGTGGCTGTGCAATATACTACGTGGCTGTGCTACAGTCATGGCCAAAAGTATTCACACCCCTGCAATTCTGTCAGATAATACTCAGTTTCTTCCTGAAAATGATTGCAAACACAAATTCTTTGGTATTAATATCTTCATTTAATTTGTCTTAAATGAAAAAGCACAAAAAGAATTGTCCTAAAGGCAAATTGGATATAATTCCACACCAAACATTAAAAAGGGGGTGGACAAAAGTATTGGCACTGTTCGAAAAATCATGTGATGCTTCTCTAATTTGTGTAATTAACAGCACCTGTAACTTACCTGTGGCACCTAACAGGTGTTGGCAATAACTAAATCACACTTGCAGCCAGTTGACATGGATTAAAGTTAACTCAACCTCTGAAATGTGTGTACCACTTTGAGCATGGAGAAAAGAAAGAAGACCAAAGAACTGTCTGAGGACTTGAGAAATCAAATTGTGAGGAAGCATGAGCAATCTCAAGGCTACAAGTCCATCTCCAAAGACCTGAATGTTCCTGTGTCTACCGTGCGCAGTGTCATCAAGAAGTTTAAAGCCCATGGCACTGTGGCTAACCTCCCTAGATGTGGACGGAAAAGAAAAATTGACAAGAGATTTCAACACAAGATTGTGCGGATGTTGGATAAAGAACCTCAACTAACATCCAAACAAGTTCAAGCTGCCCTGCAGTCTGAGGGTACAACAGTGCCAACCCGTACTATCCGTCGGCGTCTGAATGAAAACAGACTGTATGGTAGGAGACCCAGGAAGACCCCACATCTTACCCCGAGACGTAAAAAAGCCAGGCTGGAGTTTGCCAAAACTTACCTGAAAAAGCCTAAAACGTTTTGGAAGAATGTTCTCTGGTCAGATGAGACAAAAGTAGAGCTTTTTGGCCAAAGGCATCAACATAGAGTTTACAAGAGAAAAAAAGAGGCATTCAAAGAAAAGAACACGGTCCCTACAATCAAACATGGCGGAGGTTCCCTGATGTTTTGGGGTTGCTTTGCTGCCTCTGGCACTGGACTGCTTGACCGTGTGCGTGGCATTATGAAGTTTGAAGACTACCAACAAATTTTGCAGCATAATGTAGGGCCCAGTGTGAGAAAGCTGGGTCTCCCTCAGAGGTCATGGGTCTTCCAGCAGGACAATGACCCAAAACACAATTCAAAAAGCACTAGAAAATGGTTTGAGAGAAAGCACTGGAGACTTCTAAGGTGGCCAGCAATGAGTCCAGACCTGAATCCCATAGAACACTTGTGGAGAGATCTAAAAATGGCAGTTTGGAGAAGGCCCCCTTCAAATATCAGGGACCTGGAGCAGTTTGCCAAAGAAGAATGGTCTAAAATTCCAGCAGAGCATTGTAAGAAACTCATTGATGGTTACCGGAAGCGGTTGGTCGCAGTTATTTTGGCTAAAGGTTGTGCAACCAAGTATTAGGCTGAGGGTGCCAATACTTTTGTCTGGCCCATTTTTGGAGTTTTGTGTGAAATGATCAATGTTTTGCTTTTTGCTTCATTCTCTTTTGTGTTTTTTTCATTTAAGACAAATTAAATGAAGATAATAATACCAAAGAATTTGTGTTTGCAATCATTTTCAGGAAGAAACTGAGTATTATCTGACAGAATTGCAGGGGTGTCAATACTTTTGGCCATGACTGTATATACTACGTGGGCTGTGTTATATGCTACGTGGGCTGTGAGACTCTTTCGCCCGGGGCCCTCAAAAACCTGCAGCTGGCCCTGGCTTCACTGATTGGGGTGGGATTTCACCCACGCTTCGCTAATTGGTTGCGCCCGGCCGGCTCCTGTGTATTCAGTGCATTATTCTGAAATCTTCATAAATAAACTACATACATATTCTAGAATACCCGATGCGTTAGAATCGGGCCACCATAATATATATATATATATATACATACACACACACACATATACATAGACACTGTGTGCAGAATTATTAGGCAAGTTGTATTGTAGAGGATTATTTTTATTATTGATCAACAACTATGTTCTCAATCAACCCAAAAGGCTCATAAATATTCAAACAAAACGAAAAAGAAACAGAAGAGCACTCACCATCTGTAAGTGCTCTTCTTTTTCTTTTTGCTTGGACACAACCTTTTTTTCTTGAATGAGCACCAGGATTCCGTTGGGGCCAGTAGCAACATTTCACCAGATGTTATATTGTGTGTGTCTGTGGTTCAACGTGTGCAGGAAGTGCGGACTGCTTTCTTCTTTATAGCTACTTTCATAAATATCAAAGCTTAATATTTTTGGAAGTTGGAGTGGGTTTTCTTTACATTTGGCTATCTTAGGAGGATATATGTTTGTGCAGGTAACTATTACTGTGCAGAATTATTAGGCAACTTAATAAAAACCAAATATATTTATAATATGTCACTTGTTTATTTTCACCAGGTAAACCAATATAACTGCGCAAAATTTAGAAATAAACATTTCTGACATGCAAAAACAGAACCCCCAAAAATTAGTGACCCATATAGCCACCTTTCTTTATGATGACTGTTGGGTATCCGCTATTTGGGCTCCCCTGGTGGTTGCTGGTGGTACTGGTGACTTGTTTGCACTTTGCTTCTTCTGTTCACCTGCTTCCATCAGTGTTTGGGAGTTTCCTATTTAGCCTTGCTCTCCAGTCATTTCCTTGCCGGTCATCATTGTAACCAGAGCCTTCGGTTGCATGTTCCTGCTACTAGTCTGCTGATCAGCTAAGTGGACTTTGTCCTTTTGTTTTGTACCTTTTGTCCAGTTTGCAGTTTTTGTAATTCTCTGTAGCTGGAAGCTCTTGCGGGCTGAAATTGCCACTCCTGTGTCATGAGTTGACACAGGAGTCTTAAAGTAATTTCAGGATGGTTTTTGAAAGGGTTTTCAGTTGACCGTGAAGTCCTCTTTTGTATCCTTCTGCTATCTAGTAAGTGGACCTCTCTTTGCTAAATCTACTTTCATACTGTGTATGTCTTGTCCTCTTAATTCACCGTTATTACATGTGGGGGGCTGCTATCATCTTTTGGGGTATTTCCCTAGAGGTAAGCCAGGTCTGTTTCTTCCTCTACCAGGCGTAGTTAGTCCTCCGGCTGGCGCGTGGCATATAGGAAGCCGTAGGTATGCTCCCTGGCTACTGTTAGTTGTGTGGTAGATTTATCTCACGGTCAATTCGAGTTTCCATCACCCGAGAGCTCGTTCGTTACTTATATGTTTCTTACGTTCCCTTGCCATTGGGAACCATGACAGTATGACCGGCCGCATGTGTTAAACTTATTGGCAGAAGAAAGGAGAGAAAAAAGAAGTCTGTAAATTGTTTTTTTTTTTTTTTTCCCCTTTTTCCTCTATGCTTGCTTCATAGTTGGATCTGTTGTATTTCAGCTTTAATTACAGCCTTTGCCTTTCTCTTCTTATAATCCTTGAATGGCTCTGAGCTCACCTGTTTAAAGATGGATCCTCAGAGTTTGGCTGCAGGTTTAAATAATCTTGCTACGAAGGTTCAAAATTTACAAGATTTTGTTATACATGCTCCTATTTCTGAACCTAAAATCCCTACACCAGAGGTGTTTTCCGGAGATAGATCTCGGTTTTTGAATTTCAAATATAATTGTAAATTATTCCTTTCTCTCAGACCACACTCCTCAGGAGATCCTGTCCAGCAGGTTAAGATTGTAATCTCTTTGCTGCGAGGTGACCCTCAAAATTGGGCATTTTCATTGGCACCAGGGAATCCTGCGTTGCTCAATGTGGATGCGTTTTTCCTGGCGTTAGGGTTGCTTTATGAGGAACCTAATTTGGAGATTCAAGCTGAAAAAACTTTGATAGCCCTATCTCAAGGGCAAGATGAAGCGGAGATATACTGCCAAAAATTTCGTAGGTGGTCTGTGCTTACTCAGTGGAATGAGTGCGCCTTAGCGGCAAATTTCAGAGAGGGCCTTTCTGATGCCGTTAAAGATGTTATGGTTGGGTTCCCTGCGCCTACAGGTCTGAATGAGTCCATGACAATGGCAATTCAGATTGATTGGCGTTTGCGGGAGCGCAAACCCGTGCACCATTTGGCGGTATCTTCTGAAGAGACGCCAGAGAAAATGCAATGTGACAGAGTTATGTCCAGAAGCGAGCGGCAGAATTATAGGCGTAAAAATGGGTTATGCTTCTATTGTGGTGATTCTGCTCATGTTATATCGGCATGCTCTAAGCGTACTAGGAAGGTTGACAAGTCCATTTCAATTGGCACTTTACAGTCCAAATTTATTTTGTCTGTAACCTTGATTTGTTCATTATCAGTTATTACCGTGGATGCCTATGTGGACTCTGGCGCCGCTCTGAGTCTTATGGACTGGCCCTTTGCCAGGCGCTGTGGGTTTGATTTAGAGCCTCTGGAAGTCCCTATACCTCTGAAGGGTATTGATTCTACACCTTTGGCTTGTAATAAACCACAGTTCTGGACGCAAGTGACTATGCGTATGACTCCAGACCATCAGGAGGTGATTCGCTTCCTTGTGTTGTACAATTTACATGATGTTTTGGTGCTTGGATTACCATGGTTACAGTCTCATAACCCAGTCCTTGACTGGAAGGCTATGTCTGTGTTAAGCTGGGGATGTCGGGGGGCTCATGGGGACACTCCTATGGTGTCCATTTCGTCATCTATTCCATCTGAGATTCCGGCATTTTTGTCTGATTATCGTGATATTTTTGAAGAGCCTAAGATTGGTTCACTCCCTCCTCACAGGGATTGTGATTGCGCCATAGATCTGATTCCTGGCAGTAAATTTCCAAAGGGACGTTTGTTTAACCTATCTGTACCTGAACATGCTGCTATGCGCGAGTATATTAAGGAGTCCCTGGAAAAGGGACATATTCGTCCTTCTTCATCACCTTTAGGAGCCGGTTTTTTCTTTGTCTCTAAAAAGGATGGCTCTCTGAGGCCTTGTATTGATTATCGTCTCCTGAATAAAATTACAGTCAAATATCAGTATCTGTTGCCTTTGCTGACTGATTTGTTTGCTCGCATAAGGGGGGCTAAGTGGTTCTCTAAGATTGATCTTCGTGGGGCGTATAATTTGGTGCGAATTAAGCAGGGGGATGAGTGGAAGACCGCATTTAATACGCCTGAGGGCCATTTTGAGTATTTGGTAATGCCTTTCGGCCTTTCTAATGCACCTTCTGTCTTTCAGTCCTTAATGCATGATATTTTCCGTGAATATTTGGATAAATTTATGATTGTGTACTTGGATGATATTTTGATTTTTTCTGATGACTGGGAGTCTCATGTTCAGCAGGTCAGGAGGGTTTTTCAGGTTTTGCGGGAGAATTCTTTGTGTGTAAAGGGTTCAAAAAATTTCATTTTGGGGGTATATTTTTTCCCCTTCTTCTATTGAGATGGACCCTGTCAAGGTTCGGGCTATTTACGACTGGACGCAGCCTACTTCTCTGAAGAGTCTCCAGAAATTCTTGGGCTTTGCTAATTTTTATCGTCGATTTATAGCTGTTTTTTCTGGCGCTGCTAAACCTCTGACGGATTTGACTAAAAAGGGTGCTGATGTTGCCAATTGGTCCCCTGCTGCCGTGGAGGCCTTTCGGGAGCTTAAGCGCCGCTTTTTGTCTGCCCCTGTGTTGCGCCAGCCTGATGTTTCTCTTCCCTTTCAGGTTGAGGTCGATGCTTCCGAGATCGGAGCGGGGGTGGTTTTGTCGCAGAAAAGTTCCGACTGCTCAGTGATGAGACCTTGTGCGTTCTTTTCGCGAAAATTTTCGGCCGCCGAGCGAAACTATGATGTTGGTAATCGGGAGCTTTTGGCCATGAAGTGGGCATTTGAGGAGTGGCGTCATTGGCTTGAGGGTGCCAGACATCAGGTGGTAGTTTTGACTGATCACAAGAATTTAATTTATTTGGAGTCTGCCAGGCGCCTGAATCCTAGACAGGCACGTTGGTCGTTGTTCTTTTCCCGGTTTAATTTTGTGGTCTCGTACTTACCGGGTTCTAGGAATGTGAAAGCAGATGCTCTTTCTAGGAGTTTTGAGCCTGACTCTCCTGGGAATTCTGAACCCGCTGGTGTCCTTAAGGATGGAGTGGTTTTGTCTGGTGTCTCTCCAGATTTGCGACGTGCTTTGCAAGAATTTCAGGCGGATAGACCTGATCTTTGTCCGTCTGGTAGACTGTTTGTTCCTGACGAGTGGACCACTAGAGTCATCTCGGAAGTTCATTCTTCTACTCTGGCAGGTCATCCGGGAATTTTTGGCACCAGAGATTTGGTGGCTAGATCCTTCTGGTGGCCTTCCCTGTCTCGAGATGTGCGTGTTTTTGTGCAGTCTTGCGATGTGTGTGCTCGGGCCAAGCCTTGTTGTTCTAGGGCTAGTGGGTTGTTGTTGCCCTTGCCTATTCCGAAGAGGCCTTGGACGCACATCTCTATGGACTTTATCTCGGACCTCCCTGTTTCTCAGAAGATGTCTGTCATCTGGGTGGTGTGTGACCGTTTTTCTAAAATGGTTCATTTGGTGCCATTGCCTAAGTTGCCTTCCTCATCTGAGTTGGTCCCTCTGTTTTTTCAAAATGTGGTTCGCTTGCATGGTATTCCGGAAAACATCGTTTCTGACAGGGGTACCCAGTTCGTGTCTAGATTTTGGCGGGCAGTCTGTGCCAGGTTGGGCATTGATTTGTCCTTTTCGTCTGCATTCCATCCTCAGACCAATGGCCAGACGGAGCAAACTAATCAAACTTTGGAGACTTATTTGAGGTGTTTTGTGTCTGCGGATCAGGATGATTGGGTTGCCTTTCTGCCGTTGGCGGAGTTTGCTCTTAATAACCGGGCTAGTTCTGCCACTTTGGTTTCTCCTTTCTTTTGCAATTCAGGGTTTCATCCGCGTTTTTCATCTGGTCAGGTTGAATCTTCGGATTGTCCTGGAGTGGATGCGGTGGTGGATCGGTTGCATCGGATTTGGGGACAAGTGGTGGATAATTTGGAATTGTCCCAGGAGAGGACTCAGCAGTTTGCTAACCGTCGTCGTCGTGTTGGTCCCCACCTTCGCGTTGGGGACTTGGTGTGGTTGTCTTCCCGTTTTGTCCCTATGAGGGTTTCTTCTCCCAAATTTAAGCCTCGGTTTATCGGTCCTTATAGGATTTTGGAGATTCTTAACCCTGTTTCCTTTCGTTTGGACCTCCCGGCATCTTTCGCTATCCATAATGTGTTCCATCGGTCGTTGTTGCGGAGATATGAGGTACCGGTGGTTCCTTCTACTGAACCTCCTGCTCCTGTGCTGGTGGAGGGTGAATTGGAGTACGTCGTAGAGAAGATCTTGGACTCCCGTATTTTCAGACGGAGACTTCAATATCTGGTTAAATGGAAAGGCTATGGTCAGGAAGATAATTCTTGGGTAACTGCCTCTGATGTTCATGCCTCGGATTTGGTTCGTGCCTTTCATAGGGCTCATCCAGATCGCCCTGGCAGTTCTTGTGAGGGTTCGGTGCCCCCTCCTTTAGGGGAGGGTACTGTTGTGTATCCGCTTTTTGGGCTCCCCTGGTGGTTGCTGGTGGTACTGGTGACTTGTTTGCACTTTGCTTCTTCTGTTCACCTGCTTCCATCAGTGTTTGGGAGTTTCCTATTTAGCCTTGCTCTCCAGTCATTTCCTTGCCGGTCACCATTGTAACCAGAGCCTTCGGTTGCATGTTCCTGCTTCTAGTCTGCTGATCAGCTAAGTGGACTTTGTCCTTTTGTTTTGTACCTTTTGTCCAGTTTGCAGTTTTTGTAATTCTCTGTAGCTGGAAGCTCTTGCGGGCTGAAATTGCCACTCCTGTGTCATGAGTTGACACAGGAGTCTTAAAGTAATTTCAGGATGGTTTTTGAAAGGGTTTTCAGTTGACCGTGAAGTCCTCTTTTGTATCCTTCTGCTATCTAGTAAGTGGACCTCTCTTTGCTAAATCTACTTTCATACTGTGTATGTCTTTTCCTCTTAATTCACCGTTATTACATGTGGGGGGCTGCTATCATCTTTTGGGGTATTTCCCTAGAGGTAAGCCAGGTCTGTTTCTTCCTCTACCAGGCGTAGTTAGTCCTCCGGCTGGCGCGTGGCATATAGGAAGCCGTAGGTATGCTCCCTGGCTACTGTTAGTTGTGTGGTAGATTTAGCTCACGGTCAATTCGAGTTTCCATCACCCGAGAGCTCGTTCGTTACTTATATGTTTCTTACGTTCCCTTGCCTTTGGGAACCATGACAGATGACACTCAACAGCCATCCATCCATAGATTCTGTCAGTTGCTTGATCTGTTTACGATCCACATTGCGTGCAGCAGCCACCACAGCCTCTCAGACACTGTTCCGAGAGGTGTACTGTTTTCCCTCCCTGTAGATCTCACATTTTATGAAGGACCACAGGTTCTCTATGGGGTTCAGATCAGGTGAACAAGGGGGCCATGTCATTATTTTTTCTTCTTTGAGACCTTTACTGGACAGCCACGCTGAGGAGTAGTTGGAGGCATGTGATGGAGCATTGTCCTGCATGAAAATCATGTTTTTCTTGAACGATACCGACTTCTTCCTGTAACACTGCTTGAAGAAGTTGTCTTCCAGAAACTGGAAGTAGGTCTGGGAGTTGAGCTTCACTCCACCCTCAACCCGAAAAGGTCCCACAAGTTCATCTTTGATTATACCAGCCCATACCAGTACCACACCTCCACCTTGCTGGCGTCTGAGTCGGAGTGGAGCTCTCTGCCCTTTACTGATCCAGCCTCTGGCCCATCAACAGGCACTCATTTCATCAGTCCATAAAACCTTTGAAAAGTCAGTCTTAAGATATTTCTTGGCCCAGTCTTGACATTTTATCTTAGGTTTCTTGTTCAAAGGTGGTTGTTTTTCAGCCTTCCTTACCTTGGCCACATCCCTGAGTATCGCACACCTTGTGCTTTTTGTTACTCCAGTAACGATGCAGCTCTGAAATATGGCAAAACTGGTGGCAAATGGCATCTTGGCAGCTTCAAGCTTGATTCACCTCAATTCATGGGCAGTTATTTTGCGCCTTTATTTTTCCAACACGCTTCTTGCGACCCTGTTGGCTATTCGCCATGAAATGCTTGATTGTTCGGTGATCACGCTTTAAAAGTTAGACAATTTCAAGACTGCTGCATCCCTCTGCAAGACATCTCACAATTTTGGACTTTTAAGAGCCCGTCAAATCTCTCTTCTGACCCATTTTGCCAAAGGAAAGGAAGTTGCCTAATAATCAAGCACACCTTACATAGGGTTTTGATGTCATTAGACAACACCCCTCTTCATTACAGAGATACACATCACCTGATTTACTTAATTGGCAGTATCATGTGATCAAAATACAACTTGCCTAATAATTCTGCACTATATATATATATATATATATATATATATATATATATATATATATATATATATATATATATATAATATATCCCTTTTGTAGATCATTTCATCTTCAACACTCTGTTCACAATAACAGTAATTTTGACCAGGGGTGCCCACACTTTTACATGCCATTGTATGTACTATGCTAGCTAAGGCCATGCTAATCATCACTTCATGAGTACCACTAGCTTAAAATGTAAACATCATGGATTTTTGTTGCATATACCAAATTATAGCAGCATATCTTCACATACCTATATTTGCTGTACCTACCTATAGCAAATTCAGTGGGAGAAATAAGTATTTGATCCCTTGCTGATTTTGTAAGTTATTGACAGTCATTTTGTATTTCTTCCATTTTCTTGCTATTGCACCAACAGTTCTCCTTCTCACCCAGCGTCTTACATATGGTTTTGTAGCACATTCCAGCTTTGTGCACGTCTATGATCTTGTCCCTGACATCCTTATAAAGCTCTTTGGTCTTACTCATGTTGTAGAGGTTAGAGTCTTAAAGGGAACCTGTCACCCCCTCCCCCCCAAAGAGTTTTTAACTAAAGCTACTTTCACACTTGTCGGTACAGCCCGACGTATGCTATGAAATAAATGCACAATGGGGGCAGCGGATGCAGTTTTTCAACGCATCCGCTGCCCCATTGTAATGTCCGGGGAGGAGGGGGAGGAGTTTCAGCCGCGCATGCGCGGTCGAAAATGGCGGACGCGACGCACAAAAAAAAGGTTCCATGCAACGTTTTTTGTGCCGACGTACCGCCAAAACAAGACGCATCCATCGCATGACAGATGCAATGTGTGGCAATCCGTCGCAATGCGTCGCTAATGCAAGTGTATGGAGAAAAAACATCCTGCGGGCAACTTTGCAGGATGCATTTTTTCTCCAAAACGACGCATTGCGACTTACGCCTGATAATGCTAGTGTGAAAGTAGCCTAAAAGAGCCACCTTGTGCAGCACTAATGCTGCATTCTGTCAAGGTGGCTCTTTTAAGTTGGGGTCCCTGCCAACGCTGAACTATTAGTTTTTAGAATTTGCCTTTCCTACCTGTAGTTTGTCAGGTCGGCATGTCTTTAACCCTCTGACACAAACGCCTCCCAGCCATCACTCAGGGCCTGCGTGCACTGTGCGCCGCCTCCCCTTCTTTCATTAACGTCCCCGGCGCCTGCGCTGTAAGTTCCCATCATGTGATGGGGGTCAAAGGGCAGCGCAAACTGAGCATGCCCGAAAAAAAAAACTTACAGCGCAGGCGTAGGAAGTAAGAATGAAGGAAGTGGAGGCGGCAGCCAGAGGCCCTGAGTGATGGCTGGGAGGCGCTTGTGTCGGGGAAAAGACATGCCAGCCTGACAAGACAAACTACAGGTAGGAAAGGCAAATTCTAAAAACGAATAGTTCAGCATTGGCAGTGAGCCCAACTAAAAGAGCCACCTTGACAGAGTGCAGCATTAGTGCTGCACATGTGGTTTTTTTAGTTAAAAACGCCTGGGGGGGGGGGGGGGTTTGACATGTTCCCTTTAAGAGTCTTAACTCTTTAATGGCTGGTAGGAGATCAAATACTTATTTCTCACTGCAAAATGCAAATAAATGGGTATCAGTTATACAATGTGATTTTCTGGATTTTATTTTTGATATTCTATCTCTCAATGTTAAAATTAACCGTTCATGTCTTTGTCAGTGGCAAACTTACAAAATCAGCAAGGGAACAAATGCTTATTTCTCCCACTGCATAAACTAACACATGAATAGCACTGAATAAAACAATACCTGTCTAGAAGGACTGGAACAGTGAGTTGTTTATATCTGCAGAATTGTAAAGGATAATGAAAGAGAATTTCCCCAGTTTATCACCATTACCTATCAAATACCAGCCTTAAAAAAATTACCCAAAAATTAATTTTGTCATTAAAGGGGTTGTCCACTACTAGGACAACCCCTTTCTTTATCAAAATGTTTGGCCTCGATAACATAATAAAGCCTATACCCGCCTACTGTGCTGGGGCAGTTCCCGTGGTGTTGGCACTTGGGGATCTCGTACGGTTGTTGTGGCACGAGATGCCGACACCCAATCAGCACTGGCGTCACTGTCTCTGCCTTTGGACAAATTGAACATGAAGAGGAAGTGGAGCTGCAGCTGATCCTTGGTTTCCTCTTCATGTTCAATTTTTCCGAAGGCCAACACAGTGACACTGGCGTGATTGGGCACCGATGTCCCGTGTCACAACACTGCATGAGAGCCCTTGTGAGAGCACGTGCTGACACCGCGGGAACGGCGCCAGCACGGGAGGGGAGTGTACACTTTAATATGTTATCGGAGCCAAGCGAGGGGTATAGAAAGAAGTTGTCCAAGTTGGATCCACAATGAACTTCTGGAGTGAGTTTGCAGCACTGAAAGTAAAGGGGCCGAATAATATTGCACCCCTCACTTTTCAGTTTTTGAATTTCCACAAAAATTTAAAATAACCACTAAATTTCGTTCAACTTCACAAAATTTTGTGTTCCACTTGTTGTTGATTCTTCATCAAAAATTTACATTTGGTATCTTTATGTTTGAAGCATGATATGTGGGAAAAGGTTGAAAAGTTCCAGGGAGCCGAATACTTCTGCAAGGCACTGTATGTATATGTATATACATATAATCTCAATCAGCATCTCAATTCGCAGACACGGGGTTTCGGGCTGTTGGCCCTCGTCGTCAGTGCGAAAAACCGTGTCTGTGAATTGAGATACGGATTTGACCCTTATCCTGAGTCATATTGTAAGACTTGTTAAAGGGTTGATTGTGACTTGTAGGATCGCTACTTCCAATAGGTGGCACTATAGAGTTCAAGTCTTCTTTTTCTCTGAAGAGGCAATGTGCATATTAAATTTCCCAGCGGAGCATTGCACGGCGAATAAGCCTCCTTACATTCACAAGCCAGAGCTGGTATGTCACATTCCACTAGGAAAAACCTTACCCCTTAGACCTCAGTCCAGAGCCTCACATCTAGCCTAATCAGTTCTCATGCTTCTCACTGATGAGGTCCAACAGCCCGAAACACCGTGTCTGCGAATTGAGATACTGATTTGGCTCTTATCCTAAAGGTACCGTCACACTAAGCAACGTCGCCAGCGATCTGTGACGTTGCAGCGTCCTAGGGAGCGATATCGCTGTATTTGACACGCAGCAGCGATCAGAATCCCGCTGTGAAATTGCTGGTCGCTGCTAGAAGGTCTGCACATTATTTGGTCGCTAGGTCGCCGTGTATCGCCGTGTTTGACAGCAAAAGCAACCATACCAGCGATATTTTACACTGGTAACCAGGGTAAACATCGGGTTACTAAGCGCAGGGCCGCGCTTAGTAACCCGATGTTTACCCTGGTTACCAGCGTAAAAGTTAAAAAAACAAACAGTACATGCTCACCTGCGCGTCCCCCAGCCTCTGCTTCCTGACTCTACTGATCGCCGGCCCTAAACTGAAAGCACAGCGGTGACGTCACCGCTGTGCTGTTAGGGCCGGAGCTCAGTCAGCGTCAGGAAGCAGAGGCTGGGGGACGCGCTGGTGAGTATGTACTGTTTGTTTTTTTAACTTTTACGCTGGTAACCAGGGTAAACATCGGGTTACTAAGCGCGGCCCTGCGCTTAGCAACCCGATGTTTACCCTGGTTACCCGGGGGCCTCGGCATCGTTGGTCGCTGGAGAGCGGTCTGTGTGACAGCTCTTCAGCGACCAAACAGCGACGCTGCAGCGATCGGCATCGCTGTCGCTATCGCTGCAGCGTCGCTTAGTGTGACGGTACCTTAAGTCATATTGCAAGACTCGTTAAAGAGTTGATTGTGACTTGCAGGATCGCTACTTCCAATAGGTGGCACTATAGAGTTCAAGTCCTCTTTTTTCTCTGAAGAGGCAATTTGGATATTAAACTGTCCACTTAGGAAGCAACACTGTTTGACAATCAATTTCACATGCTGTTGTGCAAATGGAATAGACAACAGATGGAAATTATTGGTAATTATCAAGACACACTCAATAAAGGAGTGGTTCTGCAGGTGGGGACCATAGACCACATCTCAGTACCAATGCTTTCTGGCTGATGTCTTGGTCACTTTGAATGTTGGTTGTGCTTTCACACTCGTGGCAGCATGAGACGGACACTACAACCCATACAAGTGGCTCAGGTAGTGCAGCTCATCCAGGATGGCACATCAATGCGAGTTGTGGCAAGAAGGTTTGCTGTGTCTGTCAGCGTAGTTTCCAGAAGCTGGAGGCGCCTCTGGATCTTCAATAAAGATTTACAACTGGAATATTTCATTCAGTGATATCTAGGATGTGGGATTTTAGTGTTCCCTTTATTTTTTTTAGATATTTTATATATATATTATACAGGTCCTTCTCAAAAAATTAGCATATAGTGTTAAATTTCATTATTTACCATAATGTAATGATTACAATTAAACTTTCATATATTATAGATTCATTATCCACCAACTGAAATTTGTCAGGTCTTTTATTGTTTTAATACTGATGATTTTGGCATACAACTCCTGATAACCCAAAAAACCTGTCTCAATAAATTAGCATATCAAGAAAAGGTTCTCTAAACGACCTATTACCCTAATCTTCTGAATCAACTAATTAACTCTAAACACATGCAAAAGATACCTGAGGCTTTTAAAAACTCCCTGCCTGGTTCATTACTCAAAACCCCCATCATGGGTAAGACTAGCGACCTGACAGATGTCAAGAAGGCCATCATTGACACCCTCAAGCAAGAGGGTAAGACCCAGAAAGAAATTTCTCAACAAATAGGCTGTTCCCAGAGTGCTGTATCAAGGCACCTCAATGGTAAGTCTGTTGGAAGGAAACAATGTGGCAGAAAACGCTGTACAACGAGAAGAGGTGACCGGACCCTGAGGAAGATTGTGGAGAAGGACCGATTCCAGACCTTGGGGAACCTGAGGAAGCAGTGGACTGAGTCTGGTGTGGAAACATCCAGAGCCACCGTGCACAGGCGTGTGCAGGAAATGGGCTACAGGTGCCGCATTCCCCAGGTAAAGCCACTTTTGAACCATAAACAGCGGCAGCACTGGACTGTTGCTAAGTGGTCCCAAGTACTTTTTTCTGATGAAAGCAAATTTTGCATGTCATTCGGAAATCAAGGTGCCAGAGTCTGGAGGAAGACTGGGGAGAAGGAAATGCCAAAATGCCTGAAGTCCAGTGTCAAGTACCCACAGTCAGTGATGGTGTGGGGTGCCATGTCAGCTGCTGGTGTTGGTCCACTGTGTTTCATCAAGGGCAGGGTCAATGCAGCTAGCTATCAGGAGATTTTGGAGCACTTCATGCTTCCATCGGCTGAAATGCTTTATGGAGATGAAGATTTCATTTTTCAGCACGACCTGGCACCTGCTCACAGTGTCAAAACCACTGGTAAATGGTTTACTGACCATGGTATTACTGTGCTCAATTGGCCTGCCAACTCTCCTGACCTGAACCCCATAGAGAATCTGTGGGATATTGTGAAGAGAAAGTTGAGAGACGCAAGACCCAACACTCTGGATGAGCTTAAGGCCGCTATTGAAGCATCCTGGGCCTCCATAACATCTCAGCAGTGTCACAGGCTGATTGCCTCCATGCCACGCCGCATTGAAGCAGTCATTTCTGCCAAAGGATTCCCGACCAAGTATTGAGTGCATAACTGAACATTATTATTTGATGGTTTTTTTGCTTGTTATTAAAAAACACTTTTATTTGATTGGACGGGTGAAATATGCTAATTTATTGAGACAGGTTTTTTGGGTTATCAGGAGTTGTATGCCAAAATCATCAGTATTAAAACAATAAAAGACCTGACAAATTTCAGTTGGTGGATAATGAATCTATAATATATGAAAGTTTAATTGTAATCATTACATTATGGTAAATAATGAAATTTAACACTATATGCTAATTTTTTGAGAAGGACCTGTATATATATATATATATATATATATATGTTGAGGAGAGCCATAAGATCAAATACTTAATTAACCTCAACACACAAGGTAATTGAGGGAAGCAACCTATAACATGTATTGTTTAACCTTACATAAGTTTTCCTCAGACAAAGTAAGACACTTAAGATGGCTGCCATCTCCTCTACCAGAGCCATGTGCTCTGGTATCCAAGATGAACAATGAAGACACTGAAGATGGCCACCATTTCCTGTATCTGCATGCCGTGCGGTCTGGTATCCACAGTGACGCCCACCTTGATGACCTCATGGATCCACCCACAGTGACGCCCACCTTGATGACCTCACGGACCAACCCACCTTGATGACCTCATGGATCCGCCCATGGACTTGCTCATGCCCAACCCACTAACCAATGGAATACATCCGATCACTCCCATTTTAGAGCTAACCGAGCCCCCTTACAGGAGATATATAACATTGTGTTTGACTAATAAACTTCCCTTCTTGGAGCTGAGCCACACATTGATCAAGGAGAGTTACAGCTGACTGTGTCTGGTGTATTTCTTTAGTGCACATGATCAATATATCCATTAGGCCAGGAGTAGGCAACTAGAGAATTGAACATTTATATTAATTGTTCAACCCTAATATATATATATTCACAAAAAAATAAAGGGAACACTAAAATCCCACATCTTCGATATCACTGAAAGAAATATTCAAGTTGTAAATCTTTATTCATTACATAGTGGAATGTGTTGAGAACAATAAAACCTAAAAATAATCAACGTTAGGGTATGTGTCCACGTTCAGGAATCGCTGCGCTTTGATGCAGCGCTGAGCCGCAGCGTAAAAAAAACGCAGCGTCCAGATGTTACAGTTCAATGTTTATTGAAATCCCGTCTCCACTGTGCATTAAAAAACGCATGCGTTTTTGCCGCAAAAACACACATGCATTGCGTTTTTTCAGAACGCAGCATGTTGCTACAATGAGCAAAACACGCAGGAACACCGCAGGTGACCTGTGTTATGATCTGGTGGCCTAAGAGCAGCATGAGATGTACTCTGGAGAAGGTGGTACCTGTACTGACCGCAGACCCTGAAATTAACACCGCAACTAGAAGTAGCCGTGGAATGTACCTATCACTCCCTAGACATCTCGACACAGCCGGAGGACTAATTACCCCTAGAGATAGAAAAGGGAAAACTATCTTGCCTCAGAGAAAATCCCCAAAGGATAGACAGCCCCCCACAAATATTGACTGTGAGAGGAGAGGGAAAAAACATACACAGACTGAAATCAGAATTTAGCAAAGGAGGCCACTTCTAGCTAAATAGAAAGGATAGGACAGAGTACTATGCGGTCAGTATTAAAACACTAGAAAATATCCACCACAGAAAATACAAAATCTCCACAGCTAACTAAAGATATGGAGGGTATATGTGCATCTCCAGAGATACCAGCTTGGCTAAACAAATCCATATACAGACCAAGCTGGACAAGACAAAAACATGGAAAAGAACTGAACAATAAGGCCACAGCATGTGGACAGCAAAAATCAAGGCCAGAACTTATCTTTGTTGAAATGAACAGCAAAGCAGAAGAGACCAGGAAGGGATGTGAATCCTCCAGGAACAATGGACAACTGGCACTGACTAAAGGGTCAAGCAAGACTAAATAGCCCAGTCATAATTGCAAAAAGTGAACACACCTGATAAATGCTGCGATTCAGAGACAGCAGCGCTACCACTTACAACCACCAGAGGGAGCCCAAGAGCAGAATTCACAACAGACCTGCCAGTGACCTCAGGTGCATTTTTGGTCAGGATTTTACCTGCATAAAATCCTGACCAAAGCCTGAAGCAAACCTGAACGTGGACACATACCCTAAAACACAACTAATAACCCACGGAGGTCTGGAGTTGGAATGATGCTCAAAATCAAATTGGAAAATGAAGTTTCAGGTTGATCCAACTTAAGTGGAAATTACTCAGGACAAGGAAATGATGCTCAGTAGTGTGTGTGGCCTCCAGATGCCTGTATGACCTCCCTACAACACCTGGGCATTCTCCTGAGGAGTCAGCGGATGGTCTCCTGAGGGATCTCCTCCCAGACCAGGACTAAAGCAACCTCCAACTCCAGGATAGTCTTTGGTGCAACGTGACGTCAGTGAATGGTGCGAGACATGATGTCCCAGATGTGTTCAATCGGATTCAGGTCTGGGGAATGGGTGGGCCAGTCTATAGTTTCAATGCCTTCATCTTGCAGGAACTGCTGATACACTCCAGTCACATGACGTCTGGCATTGTCCTGCATTAGACGGAACCCTGGGCCAACCGCACCAGCATATGGTCTCACAAGGGGTCTGAGGATCTCATCTTGGTACCTAATGGCAGTCAGGCTACCTCTGGTGAGCACATGGAGGGCTGTGCGGCCCTCCAAAGAAATGCCACCCCACACCATTACTGACCCACTGCCAAACCGGTCATGCTGAAGGATGCCCACTGCCCAAAGTGCACAAAGATGCTGTCAACCCACCAGGACGTCCTATTGTCTCTGGCATAGGAGGGCTATGCGAGAATATTTGTAAATTTATTGATTTCTATTTAAAACCTTTGGTGGAGACGCTGCCCTCCTATGTCAGAGACACTACTGACGTGTTGAGGAGGGTGGACGGACTGTCTCTGGAGGCGGGCATGATTTTAGTCACCATTGATGTGGAGTCATTATACACCTCGATTAGACATGCAGATGGTCTGAGGGCCGCCCGCTTCTTCCTTGAGACTACCAACTGGGATGGCCATTTTTCGGAATTTATTTTGGAATTGCTTGAGTTTATTTTAACCCACAACTATTTTGTTTTCAAAGATAAGTTTTATTTACAGTTGCAGGGCACTGCAATGGGCGCGGCGTGTGCGCCTTCGTATGCAAATCTATTCTTGGGTTACTGGGAAAGGTGTATTTTCCAGGGCGATGGCGCACACGCCGCGGACCCAGTGGTGGGCTGGTTTCGCTACATTGATGACATTCTGATGGTGTGGAGTGGTAGCGAAGCCAGCCTATCCAAATTTATGCAGGCCCTGAACATTAACAATTTTAATTTGAAATTTACGCATACTTGGCATTCTAGGGAAATTAATTTTTTGGATATTACGCTGTGTGTTGCCGAGGATGGCTCTATCGAAACAGATCTGTACCGCAAGGAATCCTCTGTGAACTCCTTGCTTCATGCCTCCTCGGCACACAATTATTCGGTTATTAAAGCCATCCCAGTTGGACAATTCTTGAGGAATAGGCGGGTTTGCTCTACGGATGCCCGCTTCGAGAGACAGTCCGCCATCCTCACGGAACGGTTTAGGGCACGAGGATACAGTCATCGTAGCATTAGGGCAGGGTATGGACGGGCCAGACATACACGGAGAGAGGACCTGCTAAGGGATTCGAACAGATCAGGAGCGAATGACGAGACGGCAATCAGATTTATTTCTACTGCGAACTGCCAATGGCATCGCATCCGTGAGGTGTTCAGCAAACACTGGTCCGTGCTTCAGACCGATAGTGCTTTGGCCCCATATCTCACAAAATCTCCTCTGATGACACAAAGGAGAGCCAGAAATTTAAAAGATACTCTAGTAAGGAGCCATTATATAACAACAAAAAGTAAAACATTTCTTGGTGCGAGGAGTCCCAGACAGGGATGTTTTCCTTGTGGCTCGTGTGTTGCGTGTCCGAACATCCTTAGATGTGGGACCTTCAAGAGTTCCGATGGGAGCAGGGAATTTAAGATAAGAGAGTATATCTCATGTAACACTACCTTTGTGGTCTATTATGCGACCTGTCCCTGCTCCCTGATCTATGTCGGTCTCACATCTAGGGAACTCAAGGTTCGGACGCGCGAACATGTAAGAGATATTTTGGCAGGCAAAGAAGTAGAAGATCCATCGGTCCTAAAAACAATACCCAGGCACTTTCGGCTGTTTCACGGATCAGACCCTAGGGGCTTAAAAGTGAGAGGGATAGATTTAATACATGGAGGTGTTAGGGGTGGCAATATGACCAAGTTATCCCAGGAATCGTGCGACATATCTGGCACTGCCCGGACTGTTATCCGAGCCCCACACTGGGCGCCATTACCTCAGGGAAGAGTAACTTGCGGATGCTCTCCGCCAACGTGTGCAGGTCCTGCTCCGGAGAGCGACAACGCCAGGTAGCAGAAGAACGCTGCGGGAAATCGTGACTACACTACTTGCCCAGCAGTCGGGACTTCTTCCAGCGAAGGATCAACAAAGGAAGTATTTTCTCTACGACAATATGAGCTCCACCTAAAGGTCCTGCTCCGGAGAGCGACAACGCCAGGTAGCAGAAGAACGCTGCGGGAAATCGTGACTACACTACTTGCCCAGCAGTCGGGACTTCTTCCAGCGAAGGATCAACAAAGGAAGTATTTTCTCTACGACAATATGAGCTCCACCTAAAGGTAAAAAGCGGCACGCACAGCTGGTTTCCGACCCGGCTAATTCGGCTGCCACGTGCTGCTATACCCTGTTTCATTGAAGCTCTGCCACCGGCCGGGGCATCTTCTTGGAGTTTCTTTTTGGTTATTTTTGGTCTTCTAATCCTTTTTCCGCATGGTGCACTTTATTGCTCTTAACTAAATATCGGACTGGTTTTAGGTCAAGTTTTTAGGTCATTTTTTCGCTGAGCATCCATCCATCTATGTATTACCCCTATTGTCTTGGATATCCTATCCATATATAAGAGAAACAGGCCCGTCTCTCTTTTCAAACTACTGGCACAATACTTTATTGTTATTTTTTGGTGTTCACTTATACCAGTATCATATAACGATCGTTTTATATTTGCTTTATTTTTTTGTACTTCTATTAAATCTTATATATCTACTAATACATTTGGTTTTTTGCGCAGATTTAATTATTTATTTTAGTGCATATAGGAATAGTTCCTTTAACCACAGTGTGGTGGTGGTATAAATCTGCAGCAATACACCAAGCTGGTTTCTAAGCGCCACTAAATATATTACTTACTTAATATGACCAAGTTACTCGCACAGTGCGAGTGTAAGTGGATTGTCACCCTTGACACCCTTGCCCCGAAGGGACTTAATGAACAGCTCAGCTTCGCTCCTTTTCTGTGAGAGTCCCGTAGGTTCTCTGTTGTGTCTGACACCTTTATTTGGTTCTATAAGTATATTTTCGTAAGTTTCCGGTTTTGTTCTGACATGCAGCGATATAATATGGATGTAACATGGACAATAGCCCATGACCTTTGACCTGGCTGTCCTCTCTTGGGTGACTCTTTCACCATTCGTTTTTTAATATTTTTATGTATTTACTGTCTTGTTGTGTGTTTTTCCTTTTAGTTTTTATTAGTCGTCCATGGCTACGCACTGGTGATGACGCCGCAGCAAAATCCGTTGTACGTTTCGGAGCCTGAAGAGAAGGAGTGCCCTTTACATATAGTCTATATGTTGTCTATATATTTTTTTTAAATGTGGTTTACGTGTTTTTTCATGAGTCTGCACTTTTATGTGGTCTTTATATGTATACATCATTGTTTAGTGAATGTCTGTATGAGTTGTTAGTATGCCTATATGACTCGGTCTATTTCAGGGGTTGGGGGCCACTAGTTATTCACTAGGTTTCACTTGACATCCCTGCGATTTTTAAGTATGTGCAGGATCACATATCAATTTTAACCTTGCTGGTTTATATTTTAGGGCCTATATAGGACCTTTTGACACTAATAATGTATTTTGGGGTTGTCAGCGACCACTAACACACAGTATAATTTATTCCCCATTGTGTAGCGGGGTCTGTCTTATAACATATACACGGTATCACATAGATGCTTTACATGCATGATATATGCTTTGTTCACATACCTTATGTATATTATTGTTTCTTTTTGTATTTTGTCCTTTTATTATAGTGCTTCTTTTCTTTTTCTTTTTCTTTTTATTGTTTTTATGTAACTGTACACATTTAGACATATGAGGTGCGTTATTATTTTCTGCATCTTTCTAGCGTCCCGCTTTTCCACTCTATTGAGGACGCTTCTAATCTCTCTAGCGTTCCGGTTTACGTATATTTCGAGACGCTGCGGCGTTCTGTTCTTTGAGCGATTCTATTTTTATCACTAAGAAAATGGCTGCAGCCAGGGCTTTTTATTGGGAGCTGGTGGTGCGCATGCCCGGTGTCGTCCATCGTAGCCATCTTCTTGTGGACCTATCACTAACAAGTGGGGAGTGATACACTCCTTGTGCTTGGAAGGTGGAGCTCCGCCTCTCATACACTCCCCACTGTGATGGCCCTATTGAACGATGCACTCTGGACGCTACTGCGCATGCGCCGGCGTCACCGGCTCTACTTCCGGGTTTATGATACTTAAACACAATGAGACACATTATGGATACACCACGCGAAACGCGCGTCCAGGGGGACCGAGTGAGGTGGGGAGAACACACCTGATCCATAATGGGTAAGCAGCAACTATATGTACTTATGATGATATGATCCTATACTGTGGGCTATTTTGCCATGTGAGTTAGACATAGTGATTATATTTGGTCGTACGTTTTCTTTACTTTTTGAGCTGACGCTGCCACCCAAAAGGTGTAATATGTGAACTCCCCCCCTGACTTGGTCATTGCCACATTTCCTCCTATATGTGTCTTCTGCTATATGGCGGTATTGACAATACATCCATGTTTTGTATTTTATATATTTGTATTCGTATATGATTGATTACTTAATAAACCTTTTGTATATTGTTTTCTAAATATGTTGAAGTGGACTTTTTTTCTCCGTGTTTTTGTCTATGTATTGGTTTGGAGTAGTCCCAGAAGGGCACCCGAGGAGTGCCTAGAGAGAGTTGGTATTTACCACTCATCTATACAAAGTATATTGGTGCTTCATGACTGTAATATTAAATGCTGAAGGATGTTGCAGGCTGATCACTCTTCACGGCGTCTCCAGACTCTGTCACATCTGTCACATGTGCGCAATGTGAACCTGCTTTTATCTGTTAAGAGCACAGGGCGCCAGTGGCAAATTTGCCAATCCTGGTGTTCTTTGACAAATGCCAAACATCCTGCACAGTGTTGGGATGTGAGCACAACCCCCATCTGTAGACACCGGGCGCTCAGACCATCCTCATGGAGTTGGTTTCTGACAGTTTGTGCAGTCACATGCACATTTGTGGCCTGCTGGAGGTCATTTTGCAGGGCTCTGGCAGTGCTCCTCCTTGCACAAAGGCTAGGTAGCGGTCCTGTTGCTGGATTGTTGCCCTCCTACGGCCCCCTCCACGTCTCCTGGTATACTGGCCTGTCTCATGGTAGCGCCTCCAGCCTCTGGACACTACGCTGACAGAGACAGCAAACCTTCTTGCCACAACTCGCATTGATGGGCCATCCTGGATGAGCTGCACTACCTGAGCCACTTGTGTGGGTTGTAGAGTCTGTCTCATGCTACCACGAGTGTGAAAGCACAACCAACATTCAAAAGTGACCAAAACATCAGCCAGAAAGCATTGGTACTGAGATGTGGTCTGTGGTCCCCACCTGCAGAACCACTCCTTTATTGAGTGTGCCTTGATAATTGCCAATAATTTCCATCTGTTGTCTATTCCATTTGCACAACAGCATGTGAAATTGATTGTCAAACAGTGTTGCTTCCTAAGTGGACAGTTTGATTTCACAGAAGTTTGATTTACTTGGAGTTATATTCTGTAGTTTAAGTGTCCCCTTTATTTTTTGAGCTATATATTATATATATATTTTTACACACACACACAAGATTTTTGTTACATTTTATACATTTTTGTTGATAACCTGATGCACATTATTAGCCTATTGTGAATTGTGCCTCAGATATTCATGCTTACAACAACAATAAATGTAGGTCTATTTAGTTGGCTGGTATGTATCGTATACCCTGTCATAGTATGCTTTGTATGGCGAACTATCACTACAAATTGTATTAACACTAGGGTGCGCCTCACAATTCCCCTTCCTCTTGTTTTTTGCTTTGGGAGTTGCCTGCACTTTTGCTGTTCTTGCTCCATTAGTTTTCTAATGTTGTATTTGGCCTGCGGGTTGGATCAGCGCAGTGGGATATTTTACTGTACTATATGCCAAAATTAGTAATGATGACTAGTAGAATAAAGTTCTAATGTTCTTTTTTATATCCTGCAACAAATGGGCAAAAAAAAGCAAAAAAGAAGAGCAGCGTCACTATTTTCTCTTAAAAAAACTTCAAAAAGTTATGGCAATGAAGAAAAAGAAAACCAGAAAAAAAATCATGTTTTCTGATAGTAAAGAGCAGTATAGACTGAATTTGACGTTATATTTGAAGGATTACCGCTGACTCATTTTCTCATGGGATTGCCCTGGGGTGTTACTATATCGTAATTTTTCATTTTTAATACATAGGTACATCTGTAATATATACTTTTAAGGTATAAAAAGTATATTTTCCATTGTTATAATAAATATACTACAGCTGATATAATACTGTATGTGCTTTTTAAAGGCATAAAACTAGAAGAATTAAAATCTTGGTGGTCAGAAACATTCTTCGTTGGAGTCAACACTGAAAAGGATACTGTCCAATAGTCAACGGTATGCCTATCTGGTAATCATTGATAGCATTAAGCACACGGAGATCATGACACATTGTTACAAAATCTGAAGGTGAATACGAATCTAGAAAACATTTTCCAAAGGATGCGGCCTGCAAATGCAAAGAAAGCAGGTTTTAAAAGCATGCTAAATTAACAAACTATAAAAAATAAAATAACATTGTATGCAACTGAAAAACAAAGAAATATTGCTGTAGTTTCTCAAATAATAGCTCAATCCGTGCCCAGGTGCTGAACCTGGAACCAATCAGTGCAGAGTTTATTATTTTATTGGAAGATGAAATTATGGGAAAAGTAATTTGTGGTAATACTCCTTTAAAAGGAAATATTTTAAAGCTGAAACAATCTAAAGTCCCTGAGGATGCAAAGTAGCGAAACAAGCATTGGTGATACGAAGGTCCCACAGCAGAGCACATACCATTTTACAGACAGTTATTGTTATGATTGTCAGACTGCAGTGCATGATAGTGATCGGATAGAGTGATATCATACCATTATCTATTAAATGCTGTTGTACTTTTGGTGTATACTCAATTAACATTAGTGCACTTATCGTATTGATGAATTACTGTGTGTAATGATGAGGTAATCATCTTATCATTGAATTTCTGTATAATGGACCTGTTTTAAGTAATTGTTTTTAAGTACTTTGAGTAAAGATGGTATTTTTCTGGGATTGATGTGGTTTTCATGATGCTTCTTTGCAGGTAGTACTATCTGAAGTGAACAATACCGATTTGTTTAGTACTAGGGAGGACAGTATATTTGGAAATCTCCTAATCCAAGTAAATAACCTGATCTGTATGATAATATGCAAAGACTGTCACGGAGTTACTGCAACAGAGAGGAGCTAGAAGAACGCAGCGTCTGATTGCTCCTACTCCTGCGCTGAAAAGACCTTTTTAAACGGTGTATATTTGTTTTGGCAGTACAGTTAATCGGCCATGTTGGAAGCCATGGGAGTCTGAGCTCTCAGCTGAGCTCGGTTAGCCACTCCTATCCCCTACTCTAAAGTGCAATCTCGGTTGCCCGCGGCTTTTCAAGTATGTTTTGGGATTGGTCTGCATGTATCAACTGTAACATTCACTTTAAGGCGCAAGTTCATTGTGCCAAACCTTTGCTCAACTATCTAAAAAACTATTCAGTTTCATGAAAAAAACATATTTGTGTTTTCCACTCCAATATCCTAATGTAACCCTTACTAAAACATTAATAAAGTCACAGTCAGTGTCACAGTCCAGATGTATTAGACAAAGCCATTGTGTGTTTAGTGGACAGAAAATGGCCTCTAACGCTATGTGCACATGTTGAGGATTTGGCTGCGGATCCACAGCGGATTGGCCACTGCGGATTCGCAGCTGTTTTCCATGCGGTTTACAGTACCATATAAACCTATGGAAAACCAAATCTGCTGTGCCCATGGTGTGGAAAATACAGCGCGGAAACGCTGCGTTGTATTTTCTGCAGAATGTCAATTTTTTTCGGATTCCGCAGCGTTTTACACCTGCTCCATTGTGCGCAGTGTGCTTTGCCCAACTGTGGGCAAAGATTAAAATCAGTATTGCGCATGTGCCGGCATATGCCATTAACGTTCTATAGCCCGGAAGTATTGCGATGCATAGAACATAATGGCGTATGCCGGCAAATGCACAATACTGATTTTATGCTTTGCCCACAGATGGGCAAAGCATACTGCGCACGCGCGAGAGGACATATGAATGCGCACACGCGGTAACTCTACGCGAACGCAGGAATTACCAGAAAGAAATGCATAGAGCAAGCCAGAAGGGGGGGAGAGATGGACAATAAGCCCTGCCCATTAGACCGGACGGAGCAGATTTACATACACAGCGGGAAGAATATAAACAGTATTTATGGATCATAGGTGGGGAGTTTAGGGGTATCAAAAGTACTGGTATAATGCATAGGTGCGTGACACTAAACTGAAAGATATTTTTACATGATATCCCAAAAAAGTGGTAACAGATTCCTTTCAAGTCTAATGTGGATACAATATTCCTATATGGATATTAAACATTACTGAGTCCATCATGACCCCCTTTTTTTCATTATAGTTACTACTAAAGAAGGTATATCTATTGCACAATGTTTTCCTGCAAAAAAAAAAAAAAATCTTCAGCTTACCCTTAGCAATGATTTTTGCATTTCTGATGAATGCTCATAACCAGCTGCTTCAATGCATTTTGCTACAGCTACGGGAAGTAGGTTTTGGTCCTTTATCTCACGAAGGTAGTCATCAGCCTTCTGACTTTCTTTCTAGAAATCGACAACGTCAAAATTTTTATAGCGCAATTATTAGATTAATTTAGCATTTATAAAAAAAATGTACATACCCCTATTAAAATGCCAGAGTTTTGTCATGTAGAAAAAAAATCATACCAAGAAGCAAAATTTCAGAACTTCTTGCCACTTTAATGTCACCCATAATGTTTACAATTCAATTGAAAAAAAAAAAGATTTTTTTTTTAAGGCAGAAAAGAAAAACATAGAACTAAAACTATGTGATTGCATAAATATGTACACACAAATTAATACTTTCTTGAAGTACCCTTTAAATTAATGACAGCATTCAGTCTACCACCATGGTATATCTAGAACCGGCAATTTTTGAATACTCTTCCTTGCAATAGCATTATAATTCTGTCAGTTTATGAGGGCATCTACTGTCTTGAGCCCTCTTCAGGTCAACCCAGAGATTGTGAATTAAATGTATATTTTGGCTCTAACTGCGCCATTCTAAAGCTTTGATGCTCTTCTTGCAAAGCCATTCTTTTGTTGATTTGTAGTTATGCTTAGGGCTGTGTGAGATAGCGCTACCTGAGTGGGTTGGGGGACACTCGCTTGGCAACGGGATTAAAGCACTCAGGCACGTTTCTCACAAAAACAATCTATCCAGTTTATTAAACATCATAAACCGCACCACAAACAGTTCATTATTTACATCAGCGGAACATATTAACCACCGACAGTCTGTTCCAATGGCAGATACTTCTCTGCCCGTAACCCCCTTTATCTGGAGTTACCTTACAAGAGCTCCTGCTCCACACACTGACTCCTGTCAGTCCTGGTTCCCAGGGAAGCTGCCGAACTGGGATCACCGTCCTTGTGACCAGGGCACCTCAGATAGTCCAGACCCGCAGAACTGTAGCTTCCCCAACACAGTAGCCATCACAGGCTCTGCAGATAAGGCCTCTCCGTGCGCTATTCAGGAAGTCCAGTCCCAAGCACTTGGAACGCCCACCAGGGCAGTGGGGTACTCGGTACCAGGTCTGGTACTTAAAAGGACGTGTCACGGCGGCGGTGACCCGGTTCTTGGCCCTGGGTGCCCATGTTAAGGGGAACGCCTTTAAAAGGATTTGTGAGATAATTAGAGTTCGAGACGCCACCTGTGGTATTCGGTCCGGGATGACCGACCCTGCTTTAAGGGGTCCACTGGGGTGATGTTATGGCAGCTGGGATGGTATAGCTTCCCACAGGTGAAGCTGGGTCCCTGTGAGGAATGCCTGTTTGTTAGGGAATTCCCACATGTATTCAGCATATCTGGAAGCCGTAAATCATGCAACTGAGGCGATGAAAACAATATATCTCCAAGCAATAACAAATACTCGGAGGTCACCCGAGCAACGAGTACACTCGCTCATCACTAGTGATAATTCTAAGCGGTATCACTATCTAAGCGATATGTGTGGAGAAAACCAGGCACTGCTCATCACTGGCTTATATAATCCCAACAGTGAAACATGGTGGTGTCAGCATCATGCTATGGGGGTGTATTGCAGCTGCAGGGACTGGACAACTGGTTGTCATTGAAGGAAACATAAATGCGGCCAAGTGCAGAGATATCATGGATGAAAAACCTCTTCCAGAGTGCTCTGGACCTCAGACTTGGCTGAAGGTTCACCTTCCAACAAGACAATGACACTAAGCACACAGCTAAAATAACAAAGGAGTGGCTTCAGAACAACGCTGACCATTCTTGACTGGCCCAGTCAGACTCCTGACCTAAACCCAATTGAGCATCTCTGGACAGACCTGAAAAGGCTGTCTACTAACGTTCACCATCCAACCTGATGGAACTGGAGAGGATCTGCAAGGAAGAATGACAGAGGATCCCCAAATCCAAGTGTGAAAAACTTGTTGCATCATTCCCAAGAAGACTCATGGCTGTACTAGCTCAAAATGGTGCTTCTACTCAATACTGAGCAAAGGGTCTGAATACTTATGACCATGTGATATTTCAGTTTTTCTTTTTTAATACATTTGCAAAAATTACTACATTTCTGTTTTTTTCCAGTCAAGATGGTGTGCAGAGTGTACATTAAGGAGATAAAAAACATTTTTGTACCTACTACTTTTCTTTTTTTTCCCCATTCTATTTTGTGGGTAAATATATTTTTATTAAAGAGAAGAGAATTTTACAAGAAAAACAGTAGTTGAAAACTACGACAATGATCAAAGTACTTTTTCTTATAATATACAATTCGAGAAGAGTAACACAAAAAACACTCGTTCACAAACCTTGCATAAATCTTACATAAAAGAAAAAAAAAAAAATTAGAGGGAGTAAACCCTCTAGAATGACTACGGTAACTTTAACATATAAGCAATAACTCCTTGCCCCCGCAACAGGCGAGGACTTTCATTACCGTGTTTCCCCATTCTATTTTAATCAGAGACTGGATTTTCTCATTAAGAGGCTATGACCGGCCCCCTCTTCTGCTCTAGCCCGCCGAACATTATGTCTTGTACAGACTTTTCCGGTCGAGAATCTATTACCCCATAGTGGATCTAACGGCTTTAACAAACTTATCGGTTTCTTCCACCAGAAAGCAGTGGCGCCCTCCTATGTCCTCTTCTGATGACAATGACGATGATGAAATCTGTGCCCCTCCAATCACCCTCTTCCTCTGAATGGTATTGTTGGAAAACTAATATTCTGGCCACCATCTTTTAGATCTCTTATTATTTTGATTATTTTTAGCTTTAACCCCCTGGGATAGGGATTTAAAGGCATTCTTGACCCCCGCTTTAATTACAGATCTTAGTTCAGAGGTGAAATTAGGAGTTTCCTCACATAACATCTGCTGGATGCATGACTGGCAGAGTTTTTACTCCCAGGTAACGAGCAACTCTTCTCCACAAAGTGCTTGGCCTTCGTTATGCACTTTCTTCCCTAAGACAAATGAGAAGAAAGGGGTGACCCCTACAGCAAAGAAAACCTTCATGAAAATCACTTACAAATCTTATCAAACCCGGAATAATGGATTTGGCGGAAGGATCATATTGACTGATAGATCTCCTCTTGAGGTCGGAGATTCATCCATCATGCTAGAGCCTTTGCTATGATGAGTATACCTCCTGCTTCTTTCACCCGAACATCCACTGTCACGCTCACAAGGACTTCTGGGAGTCTTCATACAGCCGTTGTCTTGGATGTCACCGATATTGTTGCAGTTGCTGCTGAAGTTGTTCCTCCGGCTCCATAGATACCTCCATTCTCAGAAGGAATCACCAGAAGATGTATAGAACGCCTTTCTGGAGTTTCAACCACCTTTTTAAAGCAGAAGCAGCCTCCAGTGTATTCCCCGGAGTTTCTTGGCTTCATTGCTGGAAACTACTTCCGGTCACGTGACCCTAGAGTCGTGCCATCAGGAAGTGCCTCCGGTACTCCCCACTGAAGGTTCACCCATCAACGACAGGAAACCAATTGATGCAAGGGATAGGTACCGCGATTTTATTCTGTAGGTTTCCTGTCCTTGAAGGTCGAGGTGGTTCCTGTGATGGGGGAGAGAGATATTTTTTTTTTTTAAATCTCTCCTGAGTATGAAGGAGGGAAATATACGGCCAACAGGAGAATTGGAATATTACATATGCTACAGTAAACAGAAATTAAACGGCCCTCAGAGTCAATCACCTTACTGCATATAAATGGAATAGCTTTAGGAACCAACAAGCTAACAGCTCTTGAAACTGAGGAAAAGACTGAGTGATATTTAAAGGAACAGACTAATAAATGTGTCATTTATTTTACCATATGCATTTCATTGCTGGAGGATAATTAGGTAACCAGGAGAATATTGCACATCTAACTCAACTTCAAACAAAAAACATAACCATATAACAAATAACATAGACTGTCACGATTGGACTGGCAAGTAAACTGGGACCAGGGGAACCTTTCCTGGCCCTATCTCCAGGGGGCGCCCTAACTCGCCCTGTTCCCCGGGATACCTCTCAGAAGGCGAGGATGCCGGGGCCTCCGCCCTTGCCCTGTCTCCTGACTGCCGCCCTGCGTCTGTCCCCCTCCCCCACCCGGGGAAGAGAGGCGCTACCGTGTACAACAGTACACCAACCCGACAAACAGGGGAACGAAGACAAGGGTAAAAAGAAAACTCCACTCACACAAAATATGCTCTCACAAATAACAGAGTGTGAAGGAAGGGGAGAGTAAATAAGGCAGGTAAGGATGAGGAATTTTCCAAGCGTACAAACCATACAACTGTTGCACAATAAATTCCTCCAGCTCTCCAAACACCAGCTCCTCACTACTCCAGGTCTATCTAGCAAGTGCTATTTCAGACAAAGATCTGACCAGAAGGGCTAGCTTATATAGGAGAGAGGAGTGGCTAACCAAGCACAGCTGAAAGCAGGAATTTCCACATGGGCTATTAACCCCTGTCCTGCTGAAAAACAAAACACTTTTAATACACAGGAGAAGTGCTTCTTCTCAAGAGATGAAGCAGAAGCCATCAGACGCCGTGGTCTTCTGGTACTGCTCTGTCGCGGTAACTCCGTGACATAGACACTCCCCTCAGTACAAGAGGATTGGGACCTCGTACATTCCTGGGCCCATATGATGCATTTTCACCCATAGTGGTATGATGTAATACATCCATAACTTGGTGCTTCAGCACAACACCTGCATTAGACATAATATGAAAATATTACCGTTACCTGTATTGTTGAAATGTAAAACAGGAAAAAAGGGAAAAGAGAATTATCCCAGATTACTGTCCCAAAGCATCAGATCAGATATTATTTCAAGGTAGTCTGTTCTGCAGGCCTTTTTCATTAGTATCCAACCAAAAGAGCGCATCAGCAGGAGTCTCAAAAATATGCTGTCCTCCTTGAGTCACTTCACAAAGTTTGGCAACGTAAAGCATGGAGTAAGGCACTTGAACATTCCTCAATCTTCTGTTTATATCAAGGAATTTTAAACGGCGCTTTTGTATTTCAGCATGGAAATCAGGGTATATACAGACTTTGTATCCATAAATGGAGACATCTTTAAGAGTTCTGGTTTTTCTCTGGTGTGTCTGTCCCAAAAGTTTAGTAGATGCATAGGACTGGAGAAAGAGATGCCCAAGCCGGCAGAGGTCTGGTGGGAACCCTATGCACTCATTCTATTACAAATAACAAAGAGGGCGTCATTTCCTATGATTTTCATCAATCAATTATCAAAAATAACCCACTGGATCTTTGCCCTCTTCTATTTCAGCCTTACATTGTTCCTGTGCTTTCTGTTCTTAAGATCATCAGTTTTATCTAACAGCAGTGAAATATTTTGCACAGACCATGTATGGTCTCTGCTCATCTGTGGCACTTCATCCTTCATATAGCTATTTATTTGTTCCAGTTCCTTCACATTCTCACGCACCTTCTGGAGATGTTGTTTATTGGAATATCTTCTTTTATGCCCCCATCTGTTCATTGAGCGTGGTTAAGGTTGTATTACACAGAGATACTGCAGCAAATACCTCTCGTAAAGGTGGTCCAGCCATGGAAATGTCAGGTAATGAGGATTCGCCCAACTCAGACATCTCACCTTGCTTGTGAAAATTAAAAAAAAATTGTCTGCCTCAGATGTGGTGAGCACCGGTGCCATGTGAGAGAGGCTCCTTATCTGCCTCCATTATAACTTTACTGGAATCTGCTCCAGACTGGGTGGCCATCTGTAGAGGGGTCACAGAGACTCTAGGAAAGCGCTCGAGTTTGGCGGTGGTGTGCGCAAGCGCCATCATGAGCTGGAGTGTCAGACGCTGGTGCCACCTTAGATAGCATGTCCCCCAGTTTCCTGCTGTGTGTCATTTTCCTTCATGATTAGACCACCGCTTCTCAGCACAAGGGTAAGAGAAGCAGGATGAGAGGTATTAGGATAAGAATAGCTGTATATTTCCTCACATGCTGTTTAGGCCATGCCCCCAGTGGTGTCCAAACTTTTGACCTGTACCGTAACTACATTATTTACATATATATTTTCTGTTTGGGAGTTTCCTCTTTTTTCTTTGAAAATCTAGTCATATTTGTTACATTTCATATCTCTTGCATGAACGTGTTCAAGTTTGCAAGTGATATATTGTGGTTTTCATACAGACATTTGGTACATGAGAAAGTTTTGATATTCAAGTGTTTTTAATGTTCATAATTTTGGTAGCAATATTGTGAAAATCTTCCTTTTAATTTTATTTATTTTTAAATAATGTGACTTTTTTTTGTTGTTTTACCAATGTAAGGTATCAGTAAGGTTTTACACATGCCACATTAACGGATGCTAATACATTTAAGGAGGGAGGTATTCCCATCATACATTTACAGCATATCTACATGGGAAGCCATAAACGTATAGCAGATGTCAATGGGACCTATGTCTATGATAAAAATAGGCCCCTAATGCACACCATCGTCAGTAGAGAGATGGTTACCAGTGATGAGCGTACATGATAGGATAAGGTGTTATCCGAGCATGCTCATGTGCTAAAAGAGTGTCTTTGGCGTGCTTGAAAAATATGTTTGAGTCCCTGAGGCTGCATGTCTCGAGGCTGATAGTTAGCACACAAGCATGCTCGGACAACACCTTATCCAATCACATTCGCTCATAACTAATGGTTAAAGATCCATCCATTTGTATACGAATCTGGACCACCTGTCCACTGACAGAAGTGTGGAACGGAGCTACTTTCCTCAGGTAGATGCAGGCTCTATTGATGGAATCAGCATGTACTTTAGATTTATGGCTTATCCTATATTTATGGTTTATTCTACATTTATACCTTATAAACATTATTTGACTTCGGAAGCAAAAAATGCACCCAACAACAAAATCTGCGTTACAGTTAAGGATTCAAAACATGTGTGGGTTTGATTTATTAGATTTCTTAATGAACGTGCACTTTATATCACTGTGGTGAAGGCTTTCATCTACTTCATAAATTTAGGCTGAAATTTACCTCATATTCCTTTTGTGCTTCCATCAAAAGTGCACCTGGGGCCATTGAAGCAATTTTAAAAATTTCTTCAGTTGATTCTAAGAAAAAAAAAACGAGAAAATATTTTGTTAGGTTTACCAACATGTTCTTTGTTCATATTCTTATGAGATCAGTTCTCAGAGGTTCAGAATCAGCAGAGATACTAGAGTTTAATGCTTAGGATGGCAAGGCTTTCTCAGGTGAGCAATACAAGTATTCTAAAAATGCTTCTTAGTTACTCCTGACCACCTTTTTACCTTTTTCCAACAATAGGTAGGCAAACATTAAGCGCAAATGCTATTTCTTTTTTGTTTTACATAATCAAGGTTAACTGGTCCTGCTAAAATTACAGTGGTCAGTTGACATTCATCTAATGCCATTTGTGTCTACTACAACTAAAATGTATTCAGTTCATCAGTAAGGGTATGTGCAGACGTTCAGTAATTGGCTAACACTTTGGACACAGCACATGTCCGCTGCCGGCATTTGAACGCAGGTGAGTCAACATGTGTTCACTGAACTGCGTGGATTCACCGCGTCCAATACATTGTACGGGTGAGATTTATCTTGAGGAGGCTTGCGTTTCCACAAGATAAAGACATGCTGCGGTCTGGAAAGACGTGTCGCATGTCTGTTTCCGTGGTTGTCGGTGCATGCACAGTGGGCGTGGGATTTCTTGAAATCCCATCCACTATGCTGTAACATCTGGATACTGAAGGTTGGACGCTGTGGAAGAATGCAGCGTCCAACCCACAGCATTTACTGACTGTGTGCACCTACCCTAAGAGAGACAGTATTAGATTTGTTTTTTCTTTCCATCTATATGCGTTGAAAAAATTAAGGATTTATTTTAATATTTTTTCCATTTCCTATAAAAAAAAAATGCTGTAAAAGTACGTTTCACCTTAAACAGGTTATTATAGTCTTTCATTTCTTAGTCTCAATAATTTCCCTTTATTCAAAAAAACGTTGCTGTTAATGACAATAAATGTAGTAATTAAAGCACGACTCCAGCATTTTTTTTATTTCACCGCTGGAGTGGTGCTCAAAATCTAAGTCCCCTGCACCTGTTTGATACTCACATTCCGCTGTTTTCACCATCACTTTGGTCTGTCTCCTGCAGTTTGTGACCTGCTGCTCCTTCATTGTATCAATCCATTGTATCATGGAGTGAGCTGGAGGTCACTTTTCAACACAAGCCTATGAGTGCCTCAATCTGGCTCTCATAGATTTGTATTGAGAGTTTGTGACGTATCTTCTGATTTCTGGCCCCTCAGAAGCTGCACGAACAAGATGGCGCAGCGGAACCAGACTGGCATGGAAACATGGTGAAGACCCAGGAGGGTGAGTGTATGAATGTAGGCAGGGAAGCTGTGATTAAAACACCACGCTGCAAAAAGACACACGCTGGAGTGGTGCTTTAAATTGAAACCTTTAACCGCCAATACACAGTAAAACTGTGGCCGTTAAGGAGCCTTATTCCCTCATTGCCATTTTAAAACGGTGATCGGGAATAAGGCTGTAGCGACTGCCCCAGAGTCGGAAAATCTCCGGGGTTTCAGTTACCAGGGGTAGCTGAGACCCTGGAGAACATGATCAGGGCCAGATATTCCAGTCCCCGATCACGTGCTCACAAAAAAAAAAACCTGTGTCCACTGCTAAAATAATTTCTCTCTTTTCTGACATGATATACATGTCAGAGGAGTGAGAAATGATGCCCCCTGAGACCCTCTCATACCTCCTTGATCCCATCTTCCTGGAAAAAAAAATGTTGGGTGCATGCAAACTTCTCCTGCCGAGATCTGCCGGCTGGTACCCGGCAACATTAGGGAGTTTTTCCTATTGGTTCCTTTTGATCACTGTGATAGACCCCATCACAGTAATAAAAACAAAACAAAAAAAAGTAAATCTCCCTTTGTCACCCCCTTAGTTCGATAAAAATTATAAAAAAAAATGTTTTAATGTTTTCCATTCTTTGTAGTTGGGGTTAGGCTTGTGTTATGGTTGTGATAGGGATATGTTTGTGTTAGGGTTGGAGTTAGAAAAGAAAATTATGACGATATGACGAATAGTGTAGAGTCTATACACAGAGTATCACAGATCCCCGAATGTTTTTTCTTGGGCGTCTAACAGCCACAAAACATGCATGTCACTCAAGAACCCGAGCGATATTCAGTGCATACCCGAGCACCTGATGTAAACTGGAGTAGATAGCACTTGCGCTCAACACTAATGACAACATTCAATATCACGAGCTAATGATATCAAGTTCTGTGTCGTGGGTTTAAAATCCTCACTATACCCCTGGGTAAAATCCTTGAGGGGTGTGGTTTCCAAAATGGGGTCACTTGGAGGGGGGGGGGGGCGGTTTCCTCTGTTTAGGCACATCAGGGACTCTACAAACGCAACATATTGTCTAGAAATGTAATAAGTAGTATAAAGAAGTGATCACCTGCGCTAAAGAATAAACCTTAGTTTTGGGAATATGGAGAAACTGACTAACCAGGACCTACTATGTAGATGTTTGTGGTGTCAGGTGCTACAAGAAAATATTTGCAATTGCACAGAAGTTGTCCTGCAGGGTGCCTACCTGTTCTAATAATAAAAGTAGAACAAACGGGGGGCGTGTCCTGGCCATAATGGAGGAAGGCTGCTAATCCCTGAGCTCCTGCTTCCCCAGCGGAATAAAGCCCTGCAACAGCCCAGAAACTGACTTTACCGGAGTCTATGCCTGCTAAACGGAAGCCTGCACGCCCCAACACCCCTTCTGGACCCCCTGTGGAGTTCTCTGCAAGTATATCTCGCTCTTTAAGAAGCTCTGGGAAGGGGCCTTGGAGCTGCACTGATCCTAAGATTGCTGATCCCTCCCCCAAGCCCTGCAGCACTACACATGAGGCAAAAAACAAACAGAGAAAGAAGGAGACACTGCAGGCCTGCACTGAGGTTTCCAGAGCGTCTGTCACCAGACTGTTTACTCAGGAGAGGCCCCTGGAGGCCCCCCTGCAGTGGGTCTCAGATGAAGGTACCGCAGGGGAGAGGGAGGATGGTGGGGGCTCGGATCATGAGACTGTACAAACAGAGGGAGAAGCGGTGAGGTCCTGGACACAGAGAGCTGATCTCTACCCCTCCCAAACTGAGTGGCCTGTGCTGCAGGAGACTCGGCTGCCTCCTAGCCTGTCACCTCGGCCACTTACACATGCAGAGGGGGTGCTTCAACAACTCTCTATTCAGAAACCGGGCTGTGGAGCAGGTTATCTCCCCCCTCTACTAAATCACCCCACAGAAGCCACAGGGGGTGAGCGACGAGTGGAGCCGACCATCAGTGGAGGCCCCAGTGGTTCCCCTATTTTACCAAATATGCGGCCACAAGATAGCCCTGATCCAGACATGTGGGAAGCTTTTAAGGCCCGTATTAGCAACGTTCCAACTAAAGAGGAACTTGAGGGCTTTATCTCCAGGGTGGAGAACTCCTTTAAAGCTGAAACAATGGCCCTGAGACGGGACGTCTCAGCTCTAGCGGGCAGAGTCACACTTACTGACACTACTGTGGAAAATCTCTCCAGCAAGATCCTAGCCCTTGAGGATAAACTGTCAGCCCAGACATCCACCTTTGAGAGCTTTCTAGACCATATGGAGGACTTGGAGAATCGGGAGAGAAGGCAAAATCTGAGAGTGAGGGGTCTACCGGAATCAGTCCAAGACAGTGACCTAACTGCGACTCTTCAAGCTTTGTTCAACTCCGTTAGGAACACTGCCCCAGAGTTGGGTATTGAATTTGACAGAGCTCATAGGTCGCTGGGTCCTCCCCCTGAGGATGGAGGTCTGCCTAGAGACGTGATTTGTCGTTTTCATAGGTACCAAGTGAAGGAAGAAATCCTCAACTGTTCCAGAAAGACCCAGGAGATCCGTTTCCAAGATTGCCAATTACAGTTCCTCTCGGATCTGTCACGGAGAACCCTCCAAAAGAGGAGAGCTCTGCGACCTCTACTTAACCTCCTTCACCAGAGCCAGATCCCTTATTCTTGGGGATATCCGTTCCGCCTTCAGGTTCGGCGGGGAACCCAGATGGTGTCCTTATCTCACCCCAGGGAGCATCGTTCATTTCTCTCCCTTCTGAACCTCGAGGATCCGGGCCTACAATTCCCTGACTGGCCTTATCCCGTTGGTCAGGATATGGGCCCTATGCCACAGCGCCGAAAGAGGGCACGTCGCAACCGTGGAAGAGGCCGCACTAGATCTCGTGGTAGAGGACAGAACTGTAATGATGTATCTGAAGACGGCTGATATGCAAGCGTCCAGTATTTTTGGTTCAGTCGGTTGCAGACCCTTAGGTCTTTGGTCTAGCTTTAGGCAGTAATGGCCGTGTTGATGATATATGCTTTGCTCTTTTCCCTTGGTCATTTTCCCTTCCCTCTCCACTATTCCATTCTCTTCCTTCCCCCTTCTTATTCTTCCCCCTCCCTCTCCTCTCCTTTGATTACCCCTTCCCCCCCCCCTTTTTTCTTCTCCCTTTCCCTCCCCCTCTGGTGGTTCGGTTGTACTGGGTAATTTTGTGTATTTTTTTTGTCTCAGGGAAGTTCGCCGGGGAACATGGTGTGTTATACAGTTATATTGTTTATCGAATCCGTCGGTATATGATTTATTTTGTTATATATTGTTTTGACTTTCTTCCTTTCTTCAGTGGAAAGGACACGACCCATTAAGGGGTTATACGGTTGGTCCAAACCGTGATATTCGTGAAACGATTATACCCCATATCTTAAGTAAGAGTTTTTAATTTTCAGCTCCCTCAGGGGTACAATTTACTGCTACATTCCTTTTTTCTTCTATATTTGCCTACTCTTTTTCTCTTCTTTTTCTTCTAATTTGCTGCATCTTGTTTTCTGCTCTTGTCTCTCAGGTGGCAGGATAACCCCTTTTTGGGGCCTAACGGTTGGGTACTCGACGTTCTATTGAAAAATGGGTTCCTTAAAATTTGGTTCCCTAAATGTACGGGGATTCAATAATCCCCAAAAACGAAGCCACGTACTTTCAGATATGCACAAGCTAGGGGTTCAGATACTTTTTCTTCGAGAAACTCATTTTAGAGCTGACCGGATACCAGTTGTCGGGGGTAAACTTTATGATAGATGGTCCCATAGTTCCAACCCCGAATCGAAAACAAAAGGTGTCTCAATAGCCTTTTGTAAGAATTTAAATATCATATTGATAGACAAGGTCATAGATGAAGGGGGACGCTATATTTTCATGAAAGTTAAAGTTGCTGAACGGATCCTGACCCTAGTTAACTGGTATCTCCCGAACCGGGAAAAGCCTAAGGTCTGCAAGTCCCTATTGTTGAAACTGTCTTCATTTGCGGAGGGCCAGGTTGTGATAGGTGGTGATTTTAACTTTGTCTTTGATCCCAAACTAGATACCTCCTCTGGTCGGGGGGCGGTCCCATCGAGAAAGGTGAGAGCCCTACAAAAATTCTTACTTAAACTACATCTGATAGATGTTTGGAGAATCCTCAATCCTAGAGGTAAGGATTATACTTTCTATTCTACTCCACATAACTCCTACAGCAGAATTGACCTTTTTCTGGTCAGCAGGGGGGTCTTATCTTGGAGGCCTGATGCCAAGATTGGTAATATGGTTCAATCGGATCATTACCCTATTTTTCTATCCTTGGAGATACCCGGGTTGGCTATGAAAAAATTCTCATGGAAATTGAATGGCAACCTTTTACGAGACACCACCTGTTTGAGTGATTTGAAATCTGACATTGCAGCGTTCGCCCATACTCATGCGTCAGATCCCACACCTCAGGCAATTAAATGGGAAGCACTGAAGTGCATCATGAGAGGCACCTTAATCAAACATGGGGCTAGAATCAAAAAACTTCAGACTGAGGAAATAGACGCTTTGCTGTCACAAATTCAGACCCTGGAAAGCAGGCATAAGAATTCGAGGTCCTCTGAGACTTTGGTCGAGCTCACTACAAAAAGGCTTGAACTTAAAGGCCTGCTGGATAGACGGTTTATGGATGACCAGGAAAGAACTAAAGGGTTTTTCTACAAAAGAGCTAATGTTTGTGGGCGCCCTCTAGCACGACTGCTTCATCCCAGATCGGGTCCCACCCTTATCTCATCACTCAAAAATGATAAGGGCCAACTGGTCCATAGTGATGAGGAGATCCTAGAGGTCTTTCAAAAGTTCTATAAATCCCTGTACAACATTAGGGGCAGGTACGCTGACTTGGATCCCACCACGTTGAAAAATAAAATTAAATCTTATATGAATAGGATCAAGTTCCCGTCCCTCCCTGAGGCGGATTTGGCGGTCCTGGAAAAGGACGTAACCCCTGAGGAGCTGTCAGAAGCTGTTAAATCCACGTCCACCTCTAAATGTCCTGGGCCGGATGGGTTCACTCCCTTATTCTATAAATCCCTTCTAACTGACTTGCTTCCCCAAATGGTCCTCACCTTTAATGCGATTTCTGAGGAGAATAGCTTTACCCCCCAGTCCCTAGAGGCTCATATTTCTGTTCTGCCAAAGCCTAATAAAGATCCCCTGCTGGCCGGGAGTTATAGGCCAATCTCCCTGATCAACGTCGATGTAAAATTATTTGCCAAGGTATTGGCTGACAGATTGTCGGGACTTCTCCCATCTATTATCGACCTTGATCAGGTGGGCTTTGTCAAGGGCCGGGAGGCGCGGGACAGCATTATCAGGTCTCTTCTCCTTATTGAGAGGACCAAGATGCAAAAGTCCCCTCTTTGTCTTCTGTCGATTGACGCGGAAAAGGCCTTTGATAGAGTCCATTGGGACTTTCTACGGGAGACCCTGACCCATATTGGCTTACAATCCAATTTCCTGGGGAAAATTATGTCATTATATTCAAAACCCTCAGCTCGTGTTAGAGTCAATGGATCTTTGTCCGATCGTTTTTATATTCAGAACGGTACTAGACAAGGCTGCCCGTTGTCGCCCCTATTATATGTTTTAGTTATTGAGCATTTGGCTAAGGCTATCCGAGTTAATGACAGTATCTCAGGGATTCAGGTTGGAAACTCTAACCATAAAACGGCCCTATTTGCCGACGACATCCTCCTCTTCGTCTCTAACCCAGTCGTCTCTTTTCTAGTGCTTATGAAGGAGTTCGAATCCTTCGGGGATTTAAGTAACTTCAAGATTAATTACTCCAAAACTGAGGTCCTAAACATTTCTCTATCTTCTTCCGTGGTGGCTTCCTTGAAGCGGGCCTTCCCCTTTAGATGGCAACAGGATCAGATTTCATATCTCGGGGTGAACCTCACCTCGGATCCTCTTCAATTATTTTCTTTGAACCATCAGGTCATTTTGAACAGGGTGGGATCCCTTCTGGAGTCTTACAGCCCATTGAGGCTGTCGTGGCTCGGTAGGATTCAGGTGGTTAAGATGGATATCCTGCCAAGATTTCTTTATATCTTTCAGGCGATTCCCATTTGGCCACATAAATCGTTTTTTATTAAAATACAGTCCTTGATTTCCCGTTTTATCTGGAAGGGGAAAACACCGAGGGTGAGTTACAAGGTTTTATCTAGACCACGCCAGTTTGGTGGGGTGGGTCTACCCAACCTCCGAAACTATTGCAGGGCGGCCATATTAGTTCGCCTCTTTAGACTGGAAATATAAAATTAAATTTAAAAAATGGGTAGAGTTGGAACAAGAATGGTCCGATTTGCCTCTTCATTATCTTCAGTGGATCCCAAAGCAATATGCTCTTCAACGGGGAAGATTTTCCTTCCTAACCTCAGAGGCTATGAGGGCATGGCACTGCAGTGGTGTGAAGGGGTCCACTCCTCTTGGGGCCAGCCTTCATACACCTATTTTTTGCAACCCGGCATTTCCTCCGGGCATTCACAGGAAAGCCTTCATGGGATGGAAATACGAGGATGACATACGGGTTGGTGATATCTTACAGCGTGGCGAGATTCCCACCCTCTGTTCCCTCCAAACCCAATCTCCCTCCACTAAACTTCTTTGGTGGGAGTACTTGCAGGTCCGGTCCTTCCTGGCCTCTTTGAATTTGCCAAGGGGTTCAAACTGTAGACTCTCTTCCTTGGAACTGTTCTTTGCCGGTGGAGACGCCATGAGCAGGGGAATCTCTTCCCTCTACTCAATTTTTTCAACACCTGACTCTGACACAAGGCTCTATTTCCAGTCTGCTTGGGAGAAGGATTTAGGGCGGACTTTGTCGGATGAGGAATGGGAGCGTTGCTTCCTGATGAACCATAAACTCCCGAGTTCCAGTGAGGCCTCGGAGAAGGGGTATAAACTGCAATATAGTTGGTACCTCACACCTGACAGGTTACACAAATTTTCTCCCTCAATTTCAAACTGCTGCTGGAGGTGTGGAAATGGCATTGGCTCCCTTTTGCATATCTGGTGGGGCTGCCCCTTGATTAGAACATTCTGGGACCAAGTGTTCCAAAATTATTGTTTGATCACAGGCAAGCACATCACCGGTACTCCGGAGATGGCATTGCTCTCCACGATTCCCGGTTCGGTGGGATCCCAAAAAAAGGACATCCTTAAATTTTGCCTAGCGGCTGCTAGGACAGTGATCCCCCGCCGATGGCGAGACCCGGTTCCCCCCGATATAGTGGAGTGGTTTTCAGAATTTGAAACCATCATTAGGATGGAGGAAATTGATGCAGACCTTTCACAGACAAGGGTCTCCTTTTTAGGTATCTGGACTGAATGGATTCTATTTAAAGATTCTGCTCGTTTCCCTGACCTGTTTACCTGATACACCTGTCTATTCTACAGTCGATTACTAAGCTACTCTTCTTTTCTTTTCGTGTTCTCATTTTATATTTCTTTTCTTGAGCCCCACCTACGTGGGCTCCCCCCTCTATTTCCTCCTCTTTCTTTTCTATCTCCCCCCTGGGTGAGCTGTTCACCTTCCACCAGCTCGGTGTGATAGGCCTGTACCATGATTTACCAGTTACTTTTATAATGTTACTATTTGCGTGCATGTCTCGCTCTAGGGGACATGGGCGAACTGATTTTAGGTATGCTTTCTTTTATTCACGGTAATGAAAGTCCTCGCCTGTTGCGGGGGCAAGGAGTTATTGCTTATATGTTAAAGTTACCGTTTTTCTTTTTCTTTCTTTTATGTAAGATTTATGCAAGGTTTGTGAACGAGTGTTTTTTGTGTTACTCTTCTCGAATTGTATATTATAAGAAAAAGTACTTTGATCATTGTCGTAGTTTTCAACTACTGCTTTTCTTGTAAAATTCTCTTCTCTTTAATAAAAATATATTTACCCACAAAAGTAGAACAAACAGTGGAATGATGCTGTTAATTAGCTTATAGACTTTGTTGGTAGCGGTGAGATGCTTTCACGATGACAAGTGCAGAGTCCGTTTTTAGGACGAAATGTTAGTGCACTGCAGGGTTATAGATAACAGACCTTCCGGTTCAGGATGGCATGGAGCACCATAGCAACCAGGGAGTGATGTGGGAGTGTCCTCCCCTCCAAAAGGGTCCTCCTGGCTGGCCACAGAGAACCGCGCAGGTGATCACTTCTTTATACTAATTATTACATTTATAGACAGGGTGGTACACAGACCCTATCACATCACCAGCAGCTTTTGCCACTTCTATGTATTCCTTTCCTTCTTCTTAGGTGAAGCGCCAGTGTGTATTTATTTGTATTCTGAGCAACATACTGTCTGCTAATTAGTCCAGAAAATATTACATTCAAAAAGTCAAATGGCGCTCCTTCCCTTCCGAGTCCTGCCGTGTGCCCGAACAGTGGTTTTCCCCCCACATATGGGGTATCAGCGTGCTCAGGAGAAATTACACAACACATTTTTGGATCCATTTTCTCCTGTTACTCTTGTGAAAATAAAAAATTTTGAGTCTAAAGTAAATTTTTTGTGTAAAATTTAAAATGTGTAAAAATTAAATGTTAATTTTTTCCTTTCACATTGCTTCAGTTCCTGTGACGTAACTAAAAGGTTAATAAACTCCTTGAATGTGGTCTTGAGCACCTTGAGGGGTGCTTGAGATTGGTGTCACTTCTCGGTAATTTGTCATATAGACCCCTCAAAGTCACTTCAAATGTGATGTGGTCCTTAAGAAAAATGGTTTACAGCCACCGATCACTATGCGCAGAGCGGTGACTGAAAACCATGCTGGCTCCATTCCTGTGACTGAAAAAGCGAGCCTCCCAGGAGGAATAAAGTTAATTTCTTTCCGGCAGCGGGGCTCTCAGTGCAGGCACTGCACAATGTCAGAATGCCATAAACCTGCAGATTAAAGGTACCGTCACACTAAGCGACTTTGCAGCGAGAACGACAACGATCCGTGACGTTGCAGCATCCTGGTTAGTGATCTCGTTGTGTTTGACACGCAGCAGCGATCTGGATCCTGCTGTGATATCGCTGGTCGGAGCTAGAAGTCCAGAACTTTATTTCGTTGTCAGGTCGGCGTGTATCGTCATGTTTGACATCAAAAGCAACAGCAGATGCCAGCAATGTTTTACATGGAGCTAACGACCAGCGAGAACGATAAGTGAGTCGCCGCTACGTCACAGGATCGCTCCTGCATCGTTCTGGAGCTGCTGTGTTTGACGTCTCTACAGCGACCTAAACAGCGACGCTCCAGCGATCGGCTCATTGTCTATATCGCTGCAGCGTCGCTGAGTGTGACGGTACCTTAACTCCCAAATCTGCAGGTGAATAGCGTAATTTTACATGACAGGGTCCCTGTAAACTCTCTCCTCTGATTCTACTTGTGTCTCCATTTGATGTAGGTTTAGAAAAAGTTGTCCTAACAGATTTTTTTAAGTAACAATCACAGCAGCTGAAAAGAATGTCCCACTGTCCTGGTCAGGGCAGAAAACTGCTGCATGGAAAGCGGGGACACATGTAGAAGTGATGTTCACAAAAAGAATAAGCAGTATTGTCCACTTGTGTACCTCCTCAGACTGTAATGGTGATTCATTTTTTTATTTCAGATTAATTGGAAAAAGAGGGAAAAAAAGCTGCTAAATTTCCCATAGACTTAAGGTGTACTTATGTGACACGTACTTGGGATTTCATGAAGAAATTCATGTGTAGAATGAGAAATAAGTCTGACACCATCGAGTTCAGAGACAATAAACGTTTCCTCATCCAAAGGGAATATGTAATGATTGTTAAGGGCTTAACAATATATATTAGGGTTAAGAAATTACTTTGACATACAGAAAATGGAAAGGATACAAAATGTTCTCTTTGGCACGTCCAGCAACAAGAAGCATCTTGTGCCACAGGACAACAACTGCAACTTGTTTACTTCGTGGTCTGATGCACCTATAAAATAAGAACAAAGAAAAAAAATTGTGATCCTAACACCCTTTATATATTTAATCAGAATTACAGAAAACGCACAGTACGTGCAGGGCTCCACCTTCAGAAGTGAAGGACTTAACTACCATCTATCTTTAACATGGGGCAACATCTGAAGTGCACATTTTACACATCTTCATTCGAAAAATCCTAAACTTAGAACTGTTTTCTTAAAAAAAAAACAGCTATTTCTCAGGTCAAGCTGGCCTGGCAATTAGCTGAAAACCATAGGATTGGCTTACAAGAGTGCTGTATACCAGCTCCAGATATCTAAGGCCATGTTCACACGTTGCGGTTGTTACCGCGGATCCACAGCGTTTTTGACCCTGCAGATCCGCAGCAGTTTTCCATGCGGTCTACAGTACCATGTAAACCTATGGAAAATCAAAACCGCTGTGCACATGCTGCGGAAAAAAACATGCGGAAACGCAGCGTTGTTTTTTCCGCAGCATGTCAATTCTTTTTGCGGAACTGCAGCGTTTCTGCACCCATAGACTTCCATTGTGTGGGTCAAATCCGCAGCAAAAACCGCAGATGTAAAAATATCTGCGGGGTTTGCTGCGGATTAGGGTGTCAGAAACCGCTGCCCAAGGAAGTGATGTCAGGCGGGAGGAAGTGTGTGGGCGGAGTGAGTGACTGTCCTGAAAGTCGGAAGTGACCGTCATGGAGGCATATCGTCGCATGGGGATTAATGTCGGGTGTCTGATAGATCTGGTATGTATGTGTGTGTCTGTCAATGTGTGTGAAGTCTGTCTGTGTGTATGTGTCCCCATGTGACGATAGTGCCACCCAATTGTGCTAAGTCGCCGTATGGGTCTACTGCTCCCATCCGGTATTAGGATGGGAGAGTAGTCCCTGTGTTCGGCGACTTAGCACAATTGTCAGTAAAACACAAAACACCTAACACATACAATACACATATACAATACATGTAACATACATGACAGACAGTACATACAACATAGAACAATGAATACATACTCACCATACAGCACACAGGTACGCGAAGCCCTCGGTCCCCTAGGAAAAAATCCAAAAAAAATAAAACAAATCCATACTCCCTGTCCGCAGATATCCCAACGAGTGTCCCACGCCGATCGCTTGCTCTCCGGCAATACACTACCAGGAGCGATGCTCCTGGCAGTGTATCGCGCTGTTTGCCGGAGTTTTGCTGTGTCTCATTTTACGGCACTTTCCCACGCAGCAGTGCCGTAAAGCGAGACTACCGGGGTCAATAAACCCCGGTAAACTCGCGCATGCGCAGTTACACACTGACAGGAGCCGTAGCTCCTGTCAGTGTGTTGCTGCAGCCGTGGAGAGCAGACACATCTCCGGATGTGTCTCTTCTCCATGGCAGATCGTCGTGGGACACTCGTTATGGGTTTTCTACGGACAGGGAGTATGAATTTGGTTTGTTTTTTTTACTTTTTTGCAGGACGAGGGTCTTCAGGTGGATTGAGGGTAGAATAAAGGACTTAACAAAAAGTGTGTGTCATTATTTCATTAAAAAATTGTTTTCTAGTGTCTGTGGGTTTTTTACACTTTAATAGGATTAATAATGGAGAGGCGTCTTATTGACGCCTCTCCATTATTAACCGGGTTTAATGCCACATTACAATAGCAAGCTGGCATTAACCCCTTATTACCCCATATCCCACTGCTACATGGGAGTGGGGAGAGGGGCTAAGTGCTGCGCCTTTTCTGGGGCGGCTGTGAGCTGTTATTTGTAGCCCGGGGGGGAGGGGGGGGGCAAATATCCATGGACCGTTCCTCGGCTATGAATATCAGTCCGCAGCTGTCTGCACAGCCTTTCTGGCCAAAAAATATAGGGGGACCCTACGTCTTTTTTTTGGGGGCCCCCCTATATTTTATACCCAGAAAGGCTACACAGTCAGCTGTGGGCTGATATTAATAGCCTGGGAAGATCCATGGGTAGTATTTTAACCCCTTCCCAGGCAACAAATATTGGCCCACAGCTGTCTGCCTAGCCTTTCTGGCCTAAAAATATAGGGGGACCCCACGTCTTTTTTTTTTTTTGGGGGGGGGGGGGGGATTTCCCTATATTTTAGACCCAGAAAGGCTACGCAGACAGCTGTGGTTTAATACAGCCTGGGAACATCCAGGCCCAGCGCCTTTTTTTTTGCCCTTTATAAATAGACTGTGTCTCTATTACTGCCCCTAATACCCCAATACTAAGCCGCTGCTGCCGTATGTGTCCCTATTATTGCCCGATACCCCAATACTCAGCCGCTGCTGCCATATGTGTCCCTATTACTGCCCCTGATACCCCGATACTCAGCCGCTGCTGCCGCATGTGTCCCTATTACTGTGGGCTCAATCATTGAATGCCCCATTCATGGTCCAGGATGCTTTAGCAACGCTGTGAACGGCTACAAGCTTTGTTCCTATGTGCATCCAGTAATGGAAAGTAGCGCTGAAGAGGCAAAAGATTTAAAAAATTAGGGGGCCCAGTTACCTTTCGCATTGTTGCCCATGAGTTTGAAGTTACATGACTGGGTTCTTCTGTTCGGCCTGCTGTTATGTTTTCTTTGTGTTTGTTTTATCTTATTTGGTGTTTGGGTTTCTTGTTTGTCCTTGGGTTACGTTGTGGATGACATCTAAATATATCCCAAAATTTACACATATTTTCTTTAAGCTTACTTCGCTGTTGGATATAGTATCTAATGACACTATTGTATTCATTGTAGGTTCGTGAATATCCAGCCATTTGGGACCCTGCGGCCGAGTGTTAAAAGGACAATCACTATAGGGACCTTTCCTGGACCAAAATATTTCGAGACCTTTAGCCTGAATGGGATTCTTATTCGGGGGGCAGGCAATTGCAAATTGGTAATTAGAATGTTATTTACTAATTATTATTAGAGTTTATAAAAAATGTAATTTGAATATACCGTATATACTCGAGTATAAGCCGACCCGAGTATAATCTGAGACCCCTAATTTTGCAACAAAAAAACTGGGAAAACTTAATGACTCGAGTATAAGCCTAGGGTGGGAAATGCAGCAGCTACCCGTAAATGTCAAAAATAAAAATAGATGCCAATAAAAGTAAAATTAATTGAGAAATCAGTAGGTTAAGTGTTTTTGAATATCCATATTGAATCAGGAGCCCCATATAATGCTCCATACAGTTCATGATGGGCCCCATAAGACGCTCCATACAAAATATGCCCCATATAATGCTCCATAAAATTTATGATGGGCTCCATAAGATGCTCCACATTAAAATATGCCCCATATAATGCTGCACAAATGCTGATTATGGCCCCATAAGATGCTCCATAGACTATTATGCCCCATATAATGCTGCACGAATGCTGATTATGGCCTCATAAGATGCTCCATACAGATATTTGGCCCATATAATGCTGCACAAATGCTGATTATGGCCCCATAAGATGCTCCATATAAAAATATGCCACATATAATGCTCCATACAGTACATTATGGCCCCATAAGATGCTCCATATAACAATGTGCCACACATAATGCTCCATACAGTTCATTATGGCCCCATAAGATGCTCCATATAACAATGTGCCACACATAATGCTCCATACAGTTCATTATGGCCCCATAAGATGCTCCATATAACAATGTGCCACATGTAATGCTGCTGCAATAAAAAGAAAAATGACATACTCACCTCTCGTCGCTGCTCGTTGCTGCTCAGCGTCCCGTCTCTCCGCACTGACTGTTCAGGCAGAGGGCGGTGCGCACACTAATATGTCATCGCGCCCTCTGACCTGAACAGTCTCTGAAGAGGACGCGGAAGACGGAGCGACGGTGGAACGAGCAAAGGTGAAAATGAAATACTCACCTGCTCCCAGCGTGGTCCCTGGCAGCTTCTCAAGGACAGATGGTCTCCGGGAGTCGGCAGCTTCTTCCTCTGTTCAGCGGTCACTGGTACCGCTCATTACAGTAATGAATATGTGGCTCCACCCCTATGGGAGTGGAGTCCATATTCATTACTTTAATGAGCGGTACCACGTGACCGCTGAACAAGGGAAGAAGCTGCCGGCACCGGAGACCATGGGACATGCAGGGACAGCGCCAGGAGCAGGTGAGTATGTGACAGTCGTCGTTCCCCTTCACCTGCCGACCCCCCCCACCTACCATGACTCGAGTATAAGCTGAGAGGGGCACTTTCAGCCAAAAAAAATGGGCTGATAATCTCGGCTTATACTCGAGTATATACAGTATATATGTTTTTTTCTTAGAAAAAGATATAAAGCAAAGATGGAGATCTGTCAGGGACCGTTTCCAGAAGTATCTCAATTCCTGTGACAAAAGTGGATCATCGCCCAATAGGACAACGTTCCCATTCTATGACGAGCTTCAGTTCCTAATCACCAGCGGCACATTGCGGAGGTAATTTCTAAATATACATGTAGCCTCAATGTTTCCATGTGGTCTTGCACAGTTGGCTGCGTATAGAACACGGTGTCCTGCCACAGCGTTCAATAAGCAACATCCACATGTGATGGTATAGTGAAGAGAGGATTTTCATAAATCCCGTCTGCACTATGCTTACAAAGATGGAGGTGTCATACCTGCGGCACCACACGTGCTTAATGTTTTTTGACACCACACCATGTGTATTAATCTTGCATTTGCGCTTTGACTCCGCAAGATAACTAGCACATTGTATTGATAACATGTGGTGCTAGCGCATGACTGTCATGAGAACATGCGTTATCACCACACAACCAAAATATTGGACATCCATTTTGATGGAGCAGCCTTTTTGCTGCGTCTACAACTTTGCTCCTTCGCAGCCTTGTACAATACCGTATTAAGTAATTATTTTTCTCTCTTTTTCCCACAGGACTGAAGGCAATATTTCGACCCCAGAGCCTACAGTGTCTGACTCCGACGCCTCAGAAGATGGAGCAGGAACTTCGTCTAGAGCGGGAGGGACCATTTCTCACTCCATTACCACAGCTTCTGGTGGTGCCACATGTTCAGCAGCTGCTGCAACAGGCTCTTCCACTTCAGCAGCTGTAGGACCATCTGGTTCAGCAGAAGCTGTGGTAACGGAGAAGAGAGCTGACTATACGGTGGCAGGAGAGCAGAGTAAAAAAAAAACAGACGAAATATGAGGACAAAACGGTGCAGATAGCGACAGATACACTCGATTTGCTTAAAAAACCATCAACAGAGGACCATTGCGACTTCTTTGGCTTAATTATTGCTCGCAAGACTCGCTCACTGCCACCGGATAGGCAGTCAGTGTTTATGTCAATGTGCCAAATGTCTCTCACCGCTTTGGAGGACCCTGCCCCAATTGTTCCGTATGACGAGGTGTTAATGGGGGTGTTGGAGCTCTTTCGGCCCCGACATAGACCACACAGGGAACCACAAGCAAGACAGCCCTCTTACTCAAGCAATCGATCAGTCCCAAGTTATGCAGAAGGAGGAAAGACCCAACAACTGGGATCATTGCTGGCTGGAAATTTGCAGACAGACCCTGCTACCTATGGGTATTGTCCAGAATATACCTACTTGCAGTAGTCTGTAATTTGTTTTTGAAGTATTTCAAAATGTTAATGGTCAAGTTGCACGTTGCAAAGACAAGGGCCAGTTCTGTTAGTTTCATATTGAAAAATTTATGACAACGTTTGTCATAATTTGTTTATTGCTGGTAAAATAAAGTTATGTTTAGAAATGTCATCTCTGGTTTTCATATACTTTTACGTAAGGGGACAAGGCCTCTATGTCCAAAGGTGTCATGGGTATGTGGTCACTTGACTATGGGATGGGGGTTGTGTGATCGGTATATGGCCACTGAAAAATGGGATGGTGAAGAATCATACATTTTTTGATCAACAATCAACACGTATTAAATTGAAAAATCACCACATGCAAGTAACAATTTATTTTATTTTTTTATTAACCTCAATTTTGAAGTAAATTTTTAACAAAAATTAAAAAAAAATAAAAAATTATCTTGAAGTCGATTCATAGGGATCTTCACTACTTCTAGCTTTTGGTAACGATCTTGCCATCTTTTATTGGTCGGTCATAGTTCTTCCATCCTTCTCTGCTGCTCAGGCTGCCCAACACCAGCACAGGAGTATTGCCAGTGCACGGCACCTTCAGGACTCAAAGTAGTCAGTGAAGGTTTCTCTCACACGCACATAAGAGTTGGACGGCCTTCCCAGACCCACGTTGACCACTGGATTAAATACTGGCTGCTGGTACTCCACATCTACGTCAGTGTTGTACTCACGAGCGTAGTTGTGGAGTACACAGCAAGCCTTAATCACAGTGTCAACGGTGTCAGTATCCAGCTGGATGGCAGTGTGAAAGATCCTCCACTGACTACTCATGATCCCAAAGGTGCATTCCACATATCTGCATGCACGACTCAGCCGATAATTAAAAATCCTCCGCCGGGCATTCAGTCCCCTTCGTGGGTATGGGCGCAGCAGGGTTGTCGTTAAGGGAAATGCCTCATCAGATACCAACACAAAGGGTACTGGGAGCGTTCCGCCATCTTGAAGAATTTGCATCCCAATCTGTGACGTTTGCAACACCCGAGAATCCCCAAGTACTGCCATAGGCAACAACATCAATGGCAACAAATTTGTAATGGGCATCCGCCACCGCCATCAGGACCACAGAAAAATACTTCTTATAATTAAAGAAGCGTGATCCTGATCGTGGCGGCTGCTGAACCCTTACATGTTTACCATCGACTGCACCTATGCAATTTGGGAAATTGGTCACAGACTGAAAGCCTGCTGCAACCTGCAGCCAAGTCTCCTCGGTTGGGGAAGGCATCACCATGGGCTGCAACTTCTGCCAGATGACGGTACATGTGCACCTCACAATTTTAGAGATGGTGGACTTACCAACCCTAAATTGGAGGTGCAGGGATGTATAGCTCTCTCCTGTCGCCAAAAATCTGCAAAGAAACAAAAAAGAATATTAAAAAAGTCACACAAAAATATAAGGACAGCTGTCAGCAGTTATGGGCACTATAATATGCGTCCAGCACATTTCATATTTTATGTAAAGCATTCTATAATGCTGGCCTTAGCAACCCGGCACAACACAAAGGGTATCAATAAATAAACCGCCAGTGACATCAGATGGGACTTGCAGGTCCGTGTCCAGCCACTCCAATGTTTAGGCAATGATGCCGCCCTCCTGCTTGCTTAAACGCACTAATCGGGCCTGTTGAGGGCAGAAGTAAGTCCTGCAGTGAGCGAAGGCAAGGAAAGGTGAGAGGCCAAGCGCATGCACATCTGCGCACTTTGCTCTATCCTCATCAGGACAATAAAGTACGTCTGTGCAGAAGAGTGGTATCGAAACAAGGGAGGCGCATGACCTGGACACAGCAAGATGGGATAACATTACACGATAGCACCCCACACACGGGTATGATCTATCTCCACTGACCCAGGGCCTTAATTATAGAATGCTGAAGATAAGGCGTAAAATACAGTGGTCACATCTGCTAGCAAGCAAAAATGGTTACAGTTTCCTGGTGTGCTTTAAACATGATATTTCCGGTACCGTAAAACACAATACCAGAGATATCCATGTCCATGTGTGTGTGCGGCCCATGTGCTGAATCCTTCCCACACGGATGGCTAGCAGGGATAAAAGCGATACAGTAAGCACAGTTAGCGGTGTCAGGTGATGAAAACAAATCCCATTCTTCCCTGATGGCGCTGAAATCATGCAGAGCAGGGAAGAATGATGACAACATCTTCACCTGCCGTCAGGGAACAGCGCTTCCTGTAGCACTTCTTCACCAGTGCAATGTGTGTCACACAGAAGACATCAATGTGTGTTCTCCGTGTGCACGTGTGCGGGACACTTTGTTGAAAGTGAACATGCAAATGGAAAAAAATTGCATGTCAGCGTGTTTTGCCCGCAGACATACGGCCGCCGAAAACGCACTGACATGTGCATAGATGACTGTGTCTAAGTTTGTCAGTGTCTCCGGGACATGTGAAAACTTTCATCACATATACCAGACACACTAACATGTGAAAGAGGCCTAATGACATTCAACCCAAAAATTACTTACTTACCGCAAGGTGATGAGCAGCCTTTCCTCAGCAGAGATGGCCTTCCTCATCACTGTATCTTGCATTGTCAGATGGGGCGACAGTATTGCCAGAAGTCGGTCGAACGCCGGGATGGAGAGACGGCAGAATTATATGAATTTTTCAGGATATCTGAAAATGTAAAAAGAAAAAAAAATGGTTACTTAACATATCATTACATTTGTGGAAAAACATAAATTTGTCTTTTCATGTATTTCAATTACCTCCTCAAATCGTTGTAAAGTACATAAAAATGGACCTTTAGTGCACATTCGGGGACAAGCGGGTGCACCCATAGTCTTTTTCGTGCACGTCTTCTCTGCTGCTGCTTCCTCTGAAATAAAACCAAATATATATATATTTTTAGAACACAACACTGTGAAAAATAATTTAAAAAAATAAGATGTATACAAAGCGCTGTGGAATATGTTAGCGCTAAAAAAAACAAAAAAAAAATGCACTTTAGCTTACCTGCTGTCTACGATAATTCAGTATTTGCAGCAGCAACCCCAGCATAAGAATCCGGTGTGGCCTGCGGAGCTGTATCTGCGGCCTGATGTGCCTACGTTCTGCTGAGCGCTGTCAAGGTTACTTCCACTCATTGTGATGTTTTCAGAAAATGGAGGATGAAAGAAGAAGGGGTTGGACAAGGAAATTACATCATTTTTTTTTTTTCTTACTGAACTTTGTCAAGTTTCAAAAGCTTTATTTGATGTCAAAAACGCAGACAATCTGCAGAGAAAACCGCAATGAAAACCGCACCAAAACCGCATCTGCGTTTTCTGCCAAGAGCTGCGGATTTAGTTCAGAAAAATCCGCAGGCAAATCTGCAAAGTGTGCACATAGCCTAAGTCCACTGTATCCTTATTTGTGGAAATGCTTGAGCCACAGCAAAAGTTATCAAGAAACTGGGCAGATAGAACGCATAGAAATTATGATCAGGTTATAGAAAGTGTTTGCTTGTAGTTGGATTTGATGGTGGCACATAGAAAAGCATAGGAGCTACAGCTGAAACTAGAAGTTTCCATACACTATATAAAAAGACACATATGCATGTTTTTCTCAATATCTGACATGAAATCAGAATATAGAATATACTCAGCACACTCCAGGGAGTCTGATGCTAAAGTATTAAGCTACTTACCGGTAGCGGCATTTTTCGGAGGCCCATGACAACATCACGAGAGAGGGGATCCGCCCCTTAGGAACAGGAAACCCACAGATACAAAAGGGCGGCACCTCTCCCACGTATCAGTTGGATTACAGAGCCTGAGAGGACTACCACAGTTAATGATAAGCAAACACGACATTATATACAATTAAATACAATATCTTTAATAAAGTAACAATCCAGATATCACAAGTGAGACACCCCGTCTTTTTTTTTTTTCTTAAAGGAAGTGCAACCCCCACGTGATTAGGGAGGGAACTAAGGGTGCTGTCATGGGCCTCCGAAAAATGCCGCTAGCGGTAAGTAGCTTAATGCTTTATTCGGACTCCCTTGACAGCACCACGAGAGATTTACAGAGATGTAAGCCATTTTAGGGAGGGACTACAGACTGCAGCACCCTTAACCCGAAGGTGAGATCTGAGGAGAACCCCAAGTCCAACCGATAGTGTTTAAAAAAGGTGGAAGGGGATGACCATGTGGCCGCCTTACATATGTGGTCGATTGACACTCCAGACCCTTCCGCCCAGGTTCTCCTTGGCCAGAAGGGAGCAATCAGAATGACCTTCGCGTCTTTTAAATCGACTACTACCACAAAACAATTTTTGAACAGCATCTTTATTGTTGAGTTGATGGACTCCATCTTAAAGGTATGTTTACACAGGTAACTATTAAGATGTCTGAGATTTATAATGGTCCTTTAAGTCTTATCAGACTTCTCAATAAGAAACAGGGGAGAATAAAATCCCTTTCCTATATCAGACTTTGGAACCTCTATAAGGACTTTTTTAGAACAAAGAAACCACACCTCTTCTTCTAAAGCAGATTGTTCCAGGGGAGAAGAACGTAAAGGAGTTAATTTAAAATTATCCCGTGGGGTACGTATAAACTCAAGAGTGAGACCCCGAGAAATAGTGTTTTGTACCCAAACACTATTTGTGATCTCTGACCATTCTGAATAGAAATGCAATAGTCTACCCCCCACCGGGATTCCTAGTCCTAGTCCTAGTCCTCCTTCTTTCTCTCCTTTGAAGAACGACGGAACATATATCCTGTACCTCTTCTACGTCTATCATCCCATCTAGATCTATCTCTTACGGGTGAAAAGGCATGCTTTCTTCCCCAACCAAATCTCTTCTTTTTAAAGGGACGACGATAGGACCCAAATAGATTAGGGAACTTCTTTTTGTCGTCTCCTGCTTTCTCTAGGAGTTCATCCAAGGCGGGACCAAATAAATATTCTCCTTTGCACGGAATGGCACAAAGCTTTGATCTCGTTTGTATATCACCTGGCCAGCATTTTAACCACAGGGCTCTCCTAGCCGCATTCGAGAGTCCTGCTGCTCTAGCAGCCATTTAAACAGAGTCAATGGAAGCATCCAACAAGAAGGCAGCTGCCTCCTGAATCACCAGTAAAGCAGTAAGGATAGAGTCCCTAGAAGCTCCCTCTTTCAACTGGGTCTCTAACTGATCCAGCCAAACCATCATTGATCTGGCTGTACAGGTTGAAGCCACCGCAGGTCTTAAGGAACCGGCCGTCATTTCCCAGGTACCCTTTAGAAAAGTGTCCGCCTTCCTGTCAAGGGGATCCTTAAGGGTTCCCATATCCTCAAATGGGAGAGGCGCCCATTTTGCCACTTTGGCTATTGCCGCATCCAACTTAGGGGCTTTTTCCCAATTGATGACTGCTGGGTCATCAAAGGGATACCTGCATTTCTGTGCTCGTGGTAAGGCACCTTTTTTCTCAGGCTTCTTCCACTCCTTATTAATAATTTCTTTAATTTTTTCATTGAGCGGAAAAACTCTAAGTTTCTTTTGCTCCAATCCACTAAACATGATTTCCTCCTTGGAAAGTTGGGGTTTGGGTTCTGTTATGCCCATTGTCCCTCTGACGGCTTTAACTAACTTATCTATCCTCTCAAGGGGTAGACAAAAGCGAGCGGTATCTTCGTCCGAGGAAGAGGACGATGCAGCTGAACCGGAGAAAACTTCCTCCCTATCCTCATCCGCTGAAGAATCGGAGAACAATGGAGCTTTATATTAGAACTTCCTGCTTGAGATAGGCACTTAATGGATTGTTTGACTTCCATCCTGACCATCTCTTTCAGACTTGCGGCTTCTTCCGCTACCTGAGGGGGCAAGTAAGGCAAGCTAATCTATGTAGATATAATGCTCTCACCCCCTCCCCCTTCCGGAGACCTCACAGTCTGCTGGATACAGGGGGCACATAGTTTTTTAGGGCACGAATCAGGTAAGGGAACCCCGCAGATGGCACATTCTCTGTGTTTCGCCTTACTGATGCATTTCTTCCCCTATAAAAAAAACATATAAGGGGGAATCACGTCACTGGGTGAACTTTCCCGAAGATCACTTACCAGCGGCTGCCCAAAGAAAGATAATGGAATATGAGGGGGTTTCTTCCTGGCTGATGCTCCAGACCCCTGTCTGGAGGAGCTTTTGCGGCCAGATTCACTACTCTTTCTGTCACGTTCCTTTCCTTTGGGCTTCTGAGACACCTCTTCCAGCAGCTGAGGCTGCTGTTCATGCTTGTCCTCCATCACAATATGAGGCCAGAAGCAAGGAACCACGATCCGGAGTTCTTCATATAACCCCTCCTCCGGTCAGCAGATATGCCAAGCGCTCCCCTGATTTGCTGCCTGCCTCCCCCAGGTGCAGGAGGTCGTCCCCGGGGTCTGAATGTAAGCAGCGTGCAATTACCGGTGGGCGCCGCCATCTTGGATGCACCGCGCATGCGCGGGACCCCGAAAACCCGGAAGTGACCGCCGGCTCTGCCCCTGATGTCACCCCGGCTCCCAGCGCTTCCTGTCGGCGCTTAGAGCAGCATGGGACGCCGGGCTAACCAGCAGCACACCGGGTGGCACCACCAAATATCACCGCCGCCGCAGACAGAGCCCCCAGCACACACCATCCCACCGGGTGGAGGAGACCCAGGGGACATACTCCCCAAGCGCTGGTCTCGGAGACAGGACACCACCGGTGACCGCTCCCTGCCGAAATGTCACTGCCGTGCAGCCCTGCCAGGACCACTGTGACATCTCCAGGATCTCCGCACAGGCCGAGGTAGGAGACCCCCCGCTACCCGAGTCGGCCGGCCGGCCTGGGATCCTTTTGTAAATTCTGTAGGATCCCGTCCCTTTAGGAACAGGAAACCAACTGATACGTGGGAGAAGTGCTGCCCTTTTGTATCTGTGGGTTTCCTGTCTTGTGGTGCTGTCATGGGAGTCCGAATAAAAGGTGTTTTAATACATACAGTATTCACATTCACAAACGTTTCGGTCTGCAAAGACCTTCATCAGTGTGCTCTGTTATTTGAGCCAAGGGGTGTATGCTATTCACCCTTTACATTTGAGATTTTGCATCAGGTACTGGAGTTAAACAGGGTCAGCTGTTTAAGAATAGAGGGCTGAAACTAGCCGTTCGTTAACTGGAGGAAACACAGGGGAGTCTTGAAAATAGAGGGCTAAGCTAGCCGATTCACACCTGCAGAGGGCAAATCCGAAAAGTCCCAGCATTTCGGACTTGCGGTGGATACCGCGTCTCCTCTCCTACCCTCCAGCCCTCTGCAGGCGTGATCGGCTAGCTTAGCCCTCTATTTTCAAGACTCCCCTGTGTTACCTCCAGTGGCTCAAACAATAGAGTACACTGATGAAGGTCTTTGCAGACCGAAACGTTTGTGAATGTGAATACTGTATGTATTAAAACACCCTTTTGCATCAGACTCCCTGGAGTGTGCTGAGTATATTCTAGATCACGTTTAAGGTCTGGGCACCTACTCTTATGCACCTCCACCCCGGGCTGTGCTGAACATTTACTTTACTGCAACGAAATCAGAATAAACCTTTCCTATTTTAGGTCAATTAGGATTACCATAATTATTAATCTTTGCCGAATGCCAGAATAATGAGATAGAGAATGTTTTAAGGCATTTTTATTACTTTCTGCAAAGTCAAGAGTTTACATACACTAAGATTACTATGCCTTTAAACAATTCTGGACGGCCCATATGATGATTTCATGTGTTTGGAAGCTTCTGTTTTTTGGCAACATCTGAGTTAATTAGAGAGACAACTGTTGATGTATTTTAATGCACATCTGAAACACACTGCTTCTTTGTGTAGCATCATGGGAAAGTCTAATGAAATCAGCCAAGATATCAGGAAGAGAATTGTGGAATTGCATAAGTCTGGCTCATCTTTGGGTATAATTTCAAAATACCTGAAGGTGCCTTGTTCATCTCTACAAACAATTATATGCAATTACAAAAAAGATGGTAATGTCCAGCCATCACACCGCTCAGGAAGGAGACTGGTTATGTGTCCCAGAGAGGAGCATGCTTTGGTTCCACATGTGCAAATCAATCCAGGGACAAAAGCAAAAGTCCTTGTGAAGATGATGGTGGAAGCTGGTAAGGTTGTGTCATTATCCACAGTGAAACTAGTACTGTATCAACACGGGCTGAAAGGCCACTCTGCAACGAAGAAGCCATTACACCAAAAGAAACATAAAAAAAGGGACGACCAGAACAACACCATGGAGGTCGTCCTTCCTTGACCTATAGCGGAACAGGATCACAGAGAGGTTAAAAGGCCCCTCTCACCTCCACCACCCTCCAGTGTTTTTTCAAAGTACCACAAAAGGATGGAAAGAAATGGTCTAAACGCGCCCTTACAAACAGGTGTGTAATAAACCATTTAACGGCTTCATCTTAATCTCGAGCCATGGCGACCCAACAGAGGAACGATCTGCCGGAAGATTAATCCCGTGAAAGCCTAAAGAGAAACATAAAGGAGGGAAATAAGGGTGCTGTCCTGAGGGACTACCTGGAAACCGAATTACCGGTAGGTCTAATTCCCTTTTTCCATTACGTCCCTCCAGACAGTACCATGGAGAACACCAAAGAAAAACTCCCAGGGTGGATACAGAAGTCCAAGAACCAAAGTCCCAGGTAAAAACCAGACTACATATATAAATGATCCGAAAGAGTAGAAGAATTATAGATATCTAAAGAGATCCGCAAAGATAATCACTGTAGTGAGTGTCTGATATATAATGGCCAATTTGAGTATGAATGTGGTAAACGAGGTATGCAGCAGAAACAGAGAGTGAAATACACCCATTGTACTCCAATACCAATAATGAACAGTGAGTTATTACAGTTATTGTGATAGCTACTTATAGACTCAACAGCCCCAGAATAGGTTTAGAAAACCTTACTGCCCAGCAAAAGCATTAAGCTACTTACGGGTAGCTGCGTTTTTCGGAGGCCCATGACAGCACTACGAGAGAGGGGATCCGCCCTTCAGGAACAGGAAACCTACAGAGATACAAAAGGGCGGCACCTCTCCCTATGCATCAGTTGTATATTAGAGCCTGAGAGGACTACCGCGGTTAGTAGCACACAAATATTATATACAGTTTATATACAAAACTAATCCAATACAAATACCACACGTGAGATCTATATATATATCTCATTATATACATTATAGGAAGTGCAACCCCCCGTGAATAGGGAGGGAACTAAGGGTGCTGTCATGGGCCTCCGAAAAACGCAGCTACCCGTAAGTAGCTTAATGCTTTATTCGGACTCCCATGACAGCACTACGAGAGAATTACAGAGATGTAAAACTACCTTAGGGAGGGACTATAGCCTGCAGCACCCTTAACCCGAAGGTGAGATCAGAGGAGCACCCCAAGTCCAACCGATAGTGCTTGAAAAAGGTGGAAGGGGACGACCACGTAGCTGCCTTACATATCTGGTCGATTGATACTCCAGATCTTTCCGCCCAGGATGTAGCCATGGCCCTGGTGGAATGCGCCCTCAGATTCTGCGGAGCCGGACCTCCACCTGCAGTATAAGCCAGAGAGATAGCCTCCCTAATCCACTTCGCTAGTGTGAACTTCGAAACTCTAAGCCCTTTCCTAGGACCTTGGAAGGATAAAAATAACGCATCCTCTCTCTTCCAAGCGTTAGTGACTGTGATGTATTCTAACAGGCATCTCCTAACATCTAATGTATGGAGTAGTTCTTCTTTGGCGTTAGAGGGGTTAGGGAGAAATGATGGTAACACTATCTCCTGTGATCTGTGAAAATGTGAGGCGACTTTTGGCAAATAGGCGGGGTCCGGTTTTAGGACTACTCTGTCCTGTAAAAACTCTGTATATGGGGAGAGTCTAGAGAGCGCTTGAATGTCCCCTACTCTACGAGCAGATGTTATCGCTACCAAGAACGCTGTCTTGAGGGACAATAATTTAATTGAAGCAGAATGTAAGGGCTCAAACGGTTCTCTAGTCAAGGCTGACAGGACTAGGTTGAGATCCCAAGGTACCGACCTGTTCTTGTGTATAGGTCTAGCTCTACTGGAAGCTTTTATAAACCTTGATACCCAATAGTTATTAGCAACGTTACAAGAAAACAGGGCCCCCAGGGCTGAGACTTGTACTTTTAGTGTACTCGTGGATAGGTTTAACTCTAACCCTTTCTGCAGGAATTCTAAAATTTGGTTAATTGGTAACCCTTCTTCAATTCTGAAATCTGAAGAGGCCAAGAACTTCCTCCAGGTTCTAGAGTAGATCTTTGTTGTTATATTTTTTCTACTCTTCATAAGGGTATCAATTAAGTTTGGGGAAAAACCTCTGTTTTTTAATAATGACCTCTCAAACACCATGCCGTCAAATGGAGCCCCTTCACCTGCGGATGGGTGATCGGACCTTGATGGAGTAAATTGGGAATGTCCGGAAGTACCCAGGGGTCTTCCACCGACATGGTCCTGAGCCACGCGAACCAAGCTCTCTTGGGCCAGAAAGGGGCGACCAGTATGACCCTTGCTCGGTCCTCCCTTATTTTCCTGACCACAAGAGGTAATAGGCCCAGCGGGGGAAACGCATAAGCCAAACGGAAGTCCCATTTGATCAAGAAGGCGTCCACTGCCAACGGATTCTCCCTGGGATTCAGAGAACAGAATTTTTTTGTTTTTCTGTTGTCCCTGGTGGCAAACAGGTCCACGTCTGGATGACCCCACATGTGGACAATCTGACCGAAGATGTCTCTGTTCAGGGACCATTCCCCTTGTTTTAACGTGTTGCGGCTTAGAAAGTCCGCTTTTATGTTTTCTTTCCCTTTTAAATGTAGAGCAGTTAAAGATAGTAAATTGCTCTCTGCTGTCTGGAGAAGGCGGTCTGCTACTTCCATCAGAGATTCGGAGTGTGTTCCACCCTGGTGGTTTACGTAGGCTACTGCCACCCGGTTGTCGGAGAGGATCTTGACATGGTGACCCTGTAGATACACGAGGAGTTTTTTTAACTGCTAGCTCAATAGCCATTAATTCTCTCTGATTGGAGGAAGCTGATGTTTGAGGGTCCCATAGCCCTTGAACTACGATGTCACCCATGTGCGCCCCCCATCCCGAAGGGCTGGCGTCAGTTGTTATTACACGAGTCACATGTGTCACCCAGGGAACTCCTGCCGACAGATTGCCTTCTACTAGCCACCATCTGAGAGATGTAAGTACTACTGGACTTAACGTCACCTGACCCTGCAAGGACCCCTGTAAGGCTCTATCATTGTCCAGAACCTCAAACTGTAAAGGTCTGGTATGGAATTGGGCCCAACGGACGGCAGGAATGCACGAAGTTAGGGATCCTAACAGTGACATAGCCTGTCTAAGGGTCATGGATGGTTTATTAATCGCCTTCAACACCTGTTGTTGAATGTGGAGTAATTTATCAGGCGGCAAACAGCATTGTTGGGTCTCTGAATTTAATAACAGTCCGAGGAATCTCTGAATTTTTAGGGGCTGTAAACGGGATTTGTCATAATTTATAATCCAGCCCAGATGTTCTAGTTTGGCTATGGCTGTCATTGCTTGCGAAAGGCAATGATCTGCTGAATTCCCCACAATAAGGAAATCATCCAGATAAGGTATTATGAGGATATCGGATTCTCGCAAATATGCCATAACCTCAGCGACTACCTTGGTAAATACCCTAGGAGCTGCAGAAATGCCGAAGGGAAGGGCTCGATATTGAAAATGACGAACAATTCCCTCTATAGACACCGCCACCCTCAGGAACCTCTGGAAGTTCTCATGGATAGGAACATGATAGTATGCGTCCTTAAGATCTACAACTACCATAAAGCAGTGTTTGAACAACATCTTTATTGTAGTACTGATAGACTCCATTTTGAAGGTTTTATTAACCAGGAATTCATTAAGAGATTTAAGATTAATGATGGTCCTAAATGACTTATCTGGTTTTTGAATCAGAAATAGAGGAGAGTAGAACCCTCTTCCTCTTTCTGAATCTGGGATCTCAATCAGCACCTTTTTAAGACATAAATTGGTGACTTCAGCTTCCAAAGCCGTTTGTTCAATAGAGGAGGAACGTAAGGGGGTTAATTTGAACTTATCCCGAGGCCAATGGTCAAACTCCAGTCTCAGACCGTCTGATATAATGCCTCGGACCCAGTCACTATTAGTGATGTCAGACCATGCGGAAGAGAAGGCTGCCAATCTCCCTCCCACAGGGATTGCTAGTCATTGGTCTGACTTTTTACGTTCTTTTGAGGAACGGCGGAACATATAGCCCGTACCTCTCTTGCGTCTATCCTCCCATCTGAAATTATCTCTCGAGGGTGAGGACGCGCGTTTCCTTCCGCGACCAAACCTCCTTCTGTTGAAGGGGCGACGGTAAGATGCTGATGCCAGATTAGGGAACTTCTTCTTATCATCACCTGCTTTTTCAAGCAAGTCATCCAGAGTTGGTCCGAAGAGATATTCCCCTTTACATGGGATAGCGCAGAGCTTGGATCTTGATTGGATGTCACCGGACCAACATTTTAACCATAAGGCTCTACGAGCCGCGTTGGAAAGACCTGCTGCTCTGGCCGCCATCTTGACAGAATCCAATGAAGCGTCCGACAGGAAGGCCGCAGCGTCTTGAATTACTGGGAGCGCATTCAGGATTGTATTCCTGGACGCACCTTCCTTAAGTTGTGACTCCAGCTGACTCAGCCAGACCATTAAGGATCTTCCTGTACACGTTGCGGCCACCGCTGGTCTCAGAGATCCAGCCGCCATCTCCCAGGTACCTTTAAGAAAGGTGTCTGCCTTCCTATCAAGCGGATCTTTAAGGGACCCCATATCCTCAAAGGGTAATGCGGCTTTTTTGGACGCTTTTGCCACCGCAGCATCTAGCTTAGGGGCCTTGTCCCAGGTATCAACCGCTGCATCCTCAAAGGGATACCTGCGTTTTAAAGCTGGTGGTAACGATCCTTTTTTCTCCGGTTTCTTCCACTCTCGGAGAATTAACTCTTGAACTTTATCTATCACCGGAAAAGATCTGCGTTTCTTATGGTCTAATCCGCTGAACATTAATTCCTGCCTGGAAGGTTGAGTTTTTGGCTCTTCCAGGCCCATCGTACCCCTGACCGATTTAACTAGTTTATCAACTCGGTCTAGCGGTAGACAAAAACGGCCAGAGTCCTCTTCTGATGACGAGGAAGAGGGAACAGAGCCATAGGAACCTTCCTCTCTTTCTTCCTCCGAAGAATCAGAGATCAAGGGAGTTTTAGGTCTTGAACTTCCCGCCTGGGATAGAGACCGCAGAGATTCCCTTACTTCTAGACGGATCATCTCTTTTAAGTTAGCCGTCGTTGCAGATTCTTCCGCTACCTAGGGGAGGACAATAAGGTGATACCATCTATCCGACCTGATGTCCCTTAACCCCTACCACACCTGTAGACCTCACCGTCTGCTGTATACAGGGGGCACATAATTTTTTGGGATAAGAATCTGGCAAGGGGATTCCACATAGGGCGCACTCCTTATGTTTCGTCTTTGCACTTTTCTTCCCCTAGAATGACAAAGTATAAGGAGGGCCCGCGTCACTGAGTGAACATTCACGTAGATCACTTACCAGTGAACGCCAAGAAAGGTACCGGAACACGAGGGGGTTCTTTCCCAGTCGAAGCTCTCGATCCCTGCTTGGACGAGCTTTTGCGGCTGGACTGGTCACTCCTGACATGCTCCTTCTCCAAGGGCTTCTGTCGCACATCCAGTAGCTGAGGCTGCTCACCATCACTCTCCATGATGGAAGTGTGACCAAAAGCAGGGCTCTAACTCCGCCACCTGCTTAAATTCCCCCTGAGTTCCGGTCAGCAGGCTGCCTGGCGTCCTCCCATTGGTTTCTGCTGACCAGACCACAGCTGGGAGGTCAGCGGTGGTCAGTGAGGAAACCGGTGTCCAGGATCGATGGGCGCCGCCATCTTGGACAGACTGCGCATGCGCAGCCATCCAGTAACCCGGAAGCGCCTGCCGACTCCGCCCCCGGCGCCACAGCACTCCGGAAACGCTCCTGAGAGCAGTGCAGGACGCCGGAGATGTGCGACAGCGCTCCGGTCGGCGCCGCTCTCCTGCCACCGCTACCCCACTACACCGCTGCACCGCCGCAGCGCCGCATGGACCAAGGGGGCAGTTTATACTTACCAACGCCGGCACCAAACGGAGATCAGGCAATCCTCCGGACCCTGCTCCCTGCTGCAAACGCCACTGACGTGCAGTCCAGCCAGGACCACCGTGGCGTCTCCAGGGACATCCGCACCGGCCGAGGTAGGAGACCCCCCCGCTACCAGATTCGGCCGGCCGGCCTGGGATCCATTACGGAGATTCCATCTGTAGGATCCTGTCCCTTCAGGAACAGGAAACCAACTGATGCATAGGGAGAGGTGCCGCCCTTTTGTATCTCTGTAGGTTTCCTGTTCCTGAAGGGCGGATCCCCTCTCTCGTAGTGCTGTCATGGGAGTCCGAATAAATATGGTTATAGTCACAGCCACCGCACAATGAGGGCTGTACAGACCAGTAATTGGCTGCATGGCTTAACAACCCAGGACTGTTCCTTCATCGGTCCTTTTGGGCTCAGGTTAAACCTTGGTTACAGAACAGCTTACCATACTACAAGGAGACCTGCAAGACAGAGACCCTGGACTGTGGGAATATCAAACCAATAACACTTAGTACATGGATAATGGCAGAGCATTACTCATCCAGGAGAGCACGTCCATTCCAAATCCTTAGATGTCTAAACCCAGAGTAAGGCTTGGATAGTACTGAAACTAAGGAATATGCCATCCGGCAGGTAATATCTCCGGCCATTACCAACATCGGGCTTCTCATTGGAAGCGCTGAAAGAGAAATGTGGATCATCACTCATGTTTTACTGATGTTAGACACAGGGAGTCTGGACTCTGAATCTATGAAGATGAAGGTGGTGGTGGTGGTGGTGATGGGGCTGGTAAAAATCTTCTGACACTTGAGATTATTCGAAACTGCCTCTATACGAGTCATTAGTCCAGACATTATATGTATGTCAACTTATTTATCTATATATGTATATATACATACACATATATGCACATACATATCCTAAAAGGCAATCTTCTCAGGGATATTTATACACTCAAAGACTGCCATGGTGGGAGTAACCATATTCTATGGCTAGAGAAAAAGTAGGTTTCTTCTCATCACAGAGGGAGATTATCTACTGTGAGGCAGTGAGACTATGGGTTCTTAACTGTAAGAGTCCTGGATACAGTTTCATTTATCTTAGGATCCATGACTGCTGTAAGAGCCGAGAGAATGGAATCCTCTGCCACATGATAAAGTGCTGCTGCTTTGCCACAAGGTACAAAAGGCAGTGATGCTGTCCCTGGTAAATGAAACGCAACAGACTTATGGGACAAGAATCTGTCTACTGGATGTTGATCAAGGCAACTAGTCTGATTGCCGAATGCGGAGTTGGGAAGGATTATTAATTATAATAATAATAATCTTTATTTATATAGCGCCAACATATTCCGCAGCGGTTTACAGTTTAACAGTTTCAAACAACAGTCATAAGTAACAACGTTAACAATACAATAATTAAAGCAAAATAAAATGACCCTGCTTGTGAGAGCTTACAATCTACAATGAGGTGGGGGAAGATATAAAATACAGGTGTGTATTTACAATGATGTATTTACAATGCTGGTCCAGCCATCTTCAGGGTGTGGGGGATAGGTGGAAGTAGTGAATGGGCTACACACACACACAAACATAAAATGACTTTGATTCGGGAACATGATAGGCCGGCTCTGAACAAACATGTTTTGAGGAAGCGCCTAAAACTGTGCAAATTGTGGATGGTCCTAATATCTTGAGGCAGAGCATTCCGAGGCGGAAAAATTCCTTCTTTCCACCTCGTGGGATTTTCCGCTCCCAGGAAAGTAGTATGTCCTTTTATAGGATGTACCAAAAAGGCGTATGTCATCTTTTAAAGCTAATTATAAAAGAGACTTGCCTTTAGCACTCAAGGTAGAAGCTCACCTGAGAGATCTGTTCCAAATGGAAGAAATGCTAATTTACTAAGCTAATTCAAGCATAGCTGTTTGTTTGTCTCTGCCCTGTTGTAAAGAATTAACAGAAGCTGGATCTGGGTCCAAAAATATGAGGACTCTATAACCAGAGTTGAGGCCCAAGACAAAAATGTGAAGTGGTAGGCCGACGATACAATGTGCGGCCACACAACAAGACACCAGTCAGAAGGTCTAACTCAGTGGCCCACAGCCAGAGTCAAAAAATGCACCAAGCCCGACACACTAATGATACCCTGAGGCACAGTGCACCGAAGCACTATCATGCGCTATGATGCAATATGATGCACAAAGTCACTATGAAGCGCTATGATGCATATAGGAACTATGAAGTTATATGATGCACAAAGTCACTATGAAGAGCTATGATTCATATATGAACTATGAAGCAATATGATGCAATATGATGCACGAAGTCACTATGAAGCGCTATGATGCATATAGGAACTATGAAGCAATATGACGCAATATGATGCACAGTCACTATGAAGTGCTATGAGGAATATAGGAACTATGAAGTAATATGATGCACAAAGTCACTAAGAAGCGCTATGATGCATATAGGAACTATGAAGCAATACGACGCAACATGATGCATAAAGGCAATATGAAGCACTATGATGCATATAGGGACTATGAAGCAATATGATGCAATATGATGCACAAAGGCAATATGAAACACTATGATGCATATAGAAACTATGAAGCAATATGATGCAATATGATGCACAAAGTCCATATGAAGCGCTATGATGCATATAGGAACCATGAAGCGATATGATGCAATATGATGCACAAAGTCCCTATGAAACACTATGATGCCACAGAGGCACTCAATATGATGCATAGAGGCACTATGATGCAGTATGATGCACAAAGGCACTCAATATGATGTATAGAGGCAGTATGATACAAAGAGATGCACAGAGTGACTAGGCCATGCTTGAAGGTGCCAAACAAGAGACCAGCCTTACACTTTCAAGCAAAAGAGCAATCTATCAGAGTTCCAGATAAAGCTCCACTCTGAATAGAACATCTCATTTGTCAGACTGACTCCACCCAAAGGAGCTAATTAATGAGCTGCAGCTGGAGGGCAGTCTTCATGGAGACAATGTGCTGAATTAACACCCTGTGTCCTCCTATGGATGGAGTAGTTAAATTGCAAAGAAAGGTAAAACACTTGTTTATTGAACCAAAAATTGGAAAACATGCTTCCAAAAAGTCACTCTGAAGCCCAATCATAAGGCTCTGTGCAGACAAGACATGCAACTAACTGAAGTCCAGTCATGTAGCCTGGACATATGGCCCTACCATAGCCTAGAGGTCCAAGGCCTAGCTGCATATGTGTGGAAACATACCTCTGCACATGGGTTCCAGGTACAGCTTTGGCACAAAGGCATGAGAATAGAGTCAGCCCAGAGGCCTAAGCCATCAACGCAACATTTCACCATACCTGCTAGAAAACAGAGGGAGCTGGTAACGCCGAGAGCCTACCGTGAAAGGAAGCGGCGTCCCGTGAGGAATGCTGCATTACTGCCAATGATTTCCTCTCCTGTGCCCCCTTCCACGTTCCACCGTGTCCTAGCGCCCCACTCTGACGTCACCGGAAGCGCAACGGCCTTCTCCACCATGCGACTTCCGGAAGTAGCGGTATTTTGCCGGCTGGCATCCGAGCCTAGAGCCCCCCATTGGGAGGAAGAGGCTCTACTCAGGAGCCCGTCCGCTTGACTGGTCTCTGGGGCTGAGGGACTCCCCACCGGGGAGTTTCCACCCTGGGCTGCTTGACAGGGGGAAGGATTGGACATGCCGCACGATCCTCCTGAGCCCTTTGCACAGGCTGGCTGTTGGCTGAGGAACCTCTCAATGAGGAGTCGGCCACGGTCCGTCTGACCGTGGCCGAAGGGAAGGCCGAGACCCCCGATCCCATAGTCCATCTGGTACAGCAACTGATAGCTGAGGGACCTCTACCCAGTGAGGTGTCGGCCACGGACCGCTTGACAGGGGGAAGAAAAGGCCGTAGACGTCCATAGGCTACCTTCGCTCTAGGAGTAACCTCTCATACAACCGTCCCTGTAGGAACAGGAAAAACACTGGAGGGTGGAAGTGGGAGGGGCCTTTCAACCTCTCTGTGATCCTGTCCCGCTATAGGTCAAGGAAGGACAACCTCCATGGTGCTGTCCGAAGGAACGTAATGGAAAAGACAGATTAATGTTTGCAAATGGACACAGGAACAAAGACCTTAATTTTTGGAGACGTCCTGTGGTCTGATGAAACTAAAATTGAACTTTTTGGGCATAATGACCATCATTATGTTTGGAGAAAAAAGGGAGAAGCTTGGAAGCCTAAGAACACCATCCCAACTGTGAAACATAGGGCTGGCAGCATCATGTTGTGGGGTTGTTTCGCTGCAAGAGGGATTGGTGCACTACACAAAATACCTGGCATCCTGAGAAAAAAAAATGTATGTGGCAATACTCAGGCAACATCTCAAGACATCAGCCAGGAAGTTAAAGCTTGGGCGGAAATGGGTCTTCCAAATGGAAAATGACCCGAAGCATACTGCCGAAATGGTAACAAAGTGGCTTAAGGATAACAAAGTCAATGTTTTGGAGTGGCCATCACAAAGCCCTGATCTCAATCCTATTGAAATTGTATGGGTAAAGCTGAAAAGGCAGGTGCGAGCAAGGCGACCTACAAACCTCGATCAGTTACACCAGTTTTATCAGGGGGAAAGCGCCCAAATTCTGACCAACTATTGTGAGAAGCTTGTGGAAGGATATCCCAAACGTTTGACCTAAGTCATTCAGTTTAAAGGAAACGGTAACCAAATACTAATGAAATGTATGTAAACTTTTGACTTTGCAGTAAGAAATAAAATTGCCTTAAGAAATTCTCTTTCTCTCTCATTATTCTGGCAATTGTAAAATATTAATAATTATGGTAATCCCAATTCACCTAAAACATGAAAGGTTTATTCTGATTTCATGTCAAATATTGAGAAAAACATGCATATGTGTCTTTTTATATAGTGTATGAAAACTTCTGGTCTCAACTGTATATATACAAAACCCAAAGTTAAATGTATATCACAGTACACCCACAGTAGGTCACAAATCCACCATATCATATATCTATATATGAAGAATAATATAGAAAGAAATTTTAATAGACCACCAGGGTGCGCTGTGTGACAAACGCTGTGGAAACCACAGCAAAGACCGAACTAAAACCAAAGCAATACAGCAAGGACCAAAATCCAGAAAAGATACAAAAGAATGGGAGTGTTAAAATATACCTTTATTAATAGGAGTAGCAATGGTTACATAATATATATAAAAAAATGAAAAATTATATAAAAACATACAAAATTGCGCAGCACCAGGATAATAGAATATATATAATATTCCCAACTACAACCCTACTGTAATATCAGGATTTCCTAAGTTATGCTGTACATAAATAAGTCTTTCTTGTGCCAAAACAATAAAAAAACAAAAAAATTTCTACAATACACACACATTTGTGCAAAAACAGTATATAGAAAAATAATTTAGTGCACAAGTATACCCAAAACCAGAGTAAAGTGACCGAGTGCACAAATATCAGATGCCAACTACTTCCAATATCAAAAAATAAAGTGCAAAAGTGCAAGGACCTGCCAAGAGGTTCATAAATAGTGTGCCAGCATATGCTGGGAACATCCAGCCGTATGTGAGAAAAGTACAGCAAACAATAAGTTGTATATACCTGAGGGGGCTGAATCCTGTGCCTGCGCCTCACCCGACGCGCGTTTCGGAAGTGATTATCCTTCGTCAGGGGGAGTAACTATGATGGATTCTGGAGGGGTTTATATAGTATCCCATTTCCGAGCGCTGCGGCCCGGGTGTAACCGGCGCGTGCGCAGTCAGGAGGTCCGGCAGCTCCGGTCACCACGCCACATGACCGGTCGCATAGGAACGGAGTACCCAGTGTAACCACGGAAACATGGACGCAGAAAGCCGGAACTGTAGGACACAGACCGCGCACGCGCACAGCCAGGGGCACAGCGTGGGAAAGATTGTAACTAAGACGTGCATAGCCCAAATACGGGCGTAAAACATAGTACAATGGCTAAAGGCTAAATATAAGAAAAGGAGAAAAGAAAAAGGAAGGAAGTAGTGAGTGTAACATATACGGTAATAGTATGTGATATATGCACAAGATTAAATTCCATGTACAGGACACTAACTGCGTAATGCCCCAAATAAATGCAATACAAAAAATAAATAAACACAATTATAAAATTGTAAGCAATCTATGAATAATCTTTAGAAGCTAGATATAACTTAGTGTATCAATTAGACCATGTCATATCACATATCCAATTTGGGTTGTAGACAAGGCCAAAACCTATAATCCTTCTATACTTACAGTAGATGAAATATATTTTTTATATGTATAGTCCATTTTTAGAATAATAAATCATCCTTTTCATCTGTTCAACACAGGTTTGGAATACTTCATCCAGTGTCGCTGTTCCAGAGTCCACATATGGGGAGTCGACCGACAATCTGAATAATGGATCCATTCACAAGGTAAAATAGAATAAAAGATGGGGACCAATACTAATAAAAAGATAAATAAAAATTAGCCATAGTATATAAAAAACAAAAAATAAAAACAATAATAAAAACAATATATATTTATTTTAAAACCTGAAAAAATATTTTCTATAGTACATATAAAAATATTAATATTAAGTGATGGTTGTTATAGAAAAGGTATAAAACTCAGATTTTCATTCAAACCCTTCGGTGATACAGTGTCAAGGGTCCAGATCCATTCGGTTTCTTTTTTGGCCAGAGCTGTACTTATCTTACCCCCTCTCTCTCATTGGCCCTTATCATGTCTATGCCGGTTATCTTCAATAGAGATGCGTCGCACTCATGGTGTAATTTAAAGTGCTTTGGAATTGTTTTTAATAACGATAAATCATCTACCTCCTTAGCAGCCAAAATGCCCAGAATATGTTCCCTGGCACGGACCTTCAGTTGTCTTGTTGTCATGCCCACATATACAAGGGAACAGGGACATGTAGCATGATAAATCACGGCTTTTGATGTACATGTTATGACATGCTTGATTTTGTATGAGATTGTACCATTAAAATTGCAAAATGACTTCGTTCTTATAACATTAGGGCACGCAACGCATTGACCACAAGGCTTACAACCTAACACTGCCTTTGTGTCCATTAGAAAGGAGGGGACTACCGGGTTATAGGTATAATGGCTCTTCACCAGTTGATCTCTTAAGTTTCTAGATCTACGATAGGTGATATTGGGTCTCTCCCCAATATATTGTGATAAAACCGGGTCGGCCTTCAAGATGGCCCATGACTTGGTTAAATAAGATCTCATTAACTCGGTCTGCCCATGACACTGCGTAATATACCTAATTACTCAATCAGTTTTTGGTGTTTTTTTCTCATATAGGGCTTGATGCTGTGTTATATGTTTCGCCCGATTATAACCTTTCTTGATTGAGCGCTTACTATACCCACGTTCTACAAATCTCTCTGTCATATCCAGGGCTTGTTTTTCAAAATCTGTTTCATTTGTATAAATCCTGCATAAGCGTAAGAATTGGCCTATTGGAATGGATCTAATCATTGTCGGGGGATGCGATGAGGAGGCATGAAGGAGGGAGTTTACTGCCGTCGATTTACGGAAAATATCAGTATATAAGCAACCACTATCATCTTTAGATATACCCACATCCAGAAACTCCATAAACCTGGTATCACACTTAAACGTCAAGTGAATATTCAAGGAATTTGCGTTTAGCTGTTCCATAAAATTATGGAGAGATTCAGCAGACCCTTGCCAAATGAAAAATATGTCATCAATGAACCGCACCCAGAAGAACCAAAGAATTCCACCGGGTAGACCCATTGTATCTGGATGTGGCAATTATCTAGAGAATATCAACAAATTCCTTGATTCAAGGTTACAACCTTTGGTTGAAAATTTACCGTCCTTTATAAAAGATACTAATGACCTTTTAAAGAAAATTGATGGCCTTCATGTGGGTGAGGATGCACACTTGGCATCTTGTGATGTTGAGAGTTTGTACACCAACATTCGTCATCAGGATGGTTTGCAGGCGGCAGGGTACTTTTTAGAGGCATCACCTATACCCACATCCATGAAGAAATTTGTGATACAACTCCTTGAATTTTCCTTGACAAGAAATTTTTTTCTTTTCAAGGGGTCCCTCTACCTGCAGCTCCAGGGCACAGCAATGGGCGCGTCTTTTGCGCCCTCATATGCTAATTTGTTCCTGGGGCTGTGGGAGAGGGACCTTTTTCACACTGAGTCAGTGTCATCAATGGACCGCATCCTCTTCTGGGTGCGGTTCATTGATGACATATTTTTCATTTGGCAAGGGTCTGCTGAATCTCTCCATAATTTTATGGAACAGCTAAACTCAAATTCCTTGAATATTCACTTGACGTATAAGTGTGATACCAGGTTTATGGAGTTTCTGGATGTGGGTATATATAAAGATGATAGTGGTTGCTTATATACTGATATTTTCCGTAAATCGACGGCAGTAAACTCCCTCCTTCATGCCTCCTCATCGCATCCCCCGACAATGATTAGATCCATTCCAATAGGCCAATTCTTACGCTTATGCAGGATTTGTACAAATGAAACAGATTTTGAAAAACAAGCCCTGGATATGACAGAGAGATTTGTAGAACGTGGGTATAGTAAGTGCTCAATCAAGAAAGGTTATAATCGGGCGAAACATATAACACGGCATCAAGCCCTATATGAGAAAAAAACACCAAAAACTGATTGAGTAATTAGGTATATTACGCAGTGTCATGGGCAGACCGAGTTAATGAGATCTTATTTAACCAAGTCATGGGCCATCTTGAAGGCCGACCCGGTTTTATCACAATATATTGGGGAGAGACCCAATATCACCTATCGTAGATCTAGAAACTTGAGAGATCAACTGGTCAAGAGCCATTATACCTATAACCTGGTAGTCCCCTCCTTTCTAATGGACACAAAGGCAGTGTTAGGTTGTAAGCCTTGTGGTCAATGCGTTGCGTGCCCTAATGTTATAAGAACGAAGTCATTTTGCAATTTTAATGGTACAATCTCATACAAAATCAAGCATGTCATAACATGTACATCAAAAGCCGTGATTTATCATGCCACATGTCCCTGTTCCCTTGTATATGTGGGCATGACAACAAGACAACTGAAGGTCCGTGCCAGGGAACATATTCGGGGCATTTTGGCTGCTAAGGAGGTAGATGATTTATCGTTATTAAAAACAATTCCAAAGCACTTTAAATTACACCATGAGTGCGACGCATCTCTATTGAAGATAACCGGCACAGACATGATAAGGGCCAATGAGAGAGGGGGTAAGATAAGTACAGCTCTGGCCAAAAAAGAAACCGAATGGATCTGGACCCTTGACACTGTATCACCGAAGGGTTTGAATGAAAATCTGAGTTTTATACCTTTTCTATAACAACCATCACTTAATATTAATATTTTTATATGTACTATAGAAAATATTTTTTCGGGTTTTAAAATAAATATATATTGTTTTTATTATTGTTTTTATTTTTTATATACTATGGCTAATTTTTATTTATCTTTTTATTAGTATTGGTCCTCATCTTTTATTCTATTTCACCTTGTGAATGGATCCATTATTCAGATTGTCGGTCGACTCACCATATGTGGACTCTGGAACAGCGACACTGGATGAAGTATTCCAAACCTGTGTTGAACAGATGAAAAGGATGATTTATTATTCTAAAAATGGACTATACATATAAAAAATATATTTCATCTACTGTAGGTATAGAAGGAGTATAGGTTTTGGCCTTGTCTACAACCCAAATTGGATATGTGATATGACATGGTCTAATTGATACACTAAGTTATATCTAGCTTCTAAAGATTATTCATAGATTGCTTACAATTTTATAATTGTGTTTATTTATTTATTGTATTGCATTTATTTGGGGCATTACGCAGTTAGTGTCCTGTACATGGAATTTAATCTTGTGCATATATCACATACTATTACCGTATATGTTACACTCACTACTTCCTTCCTTTTTTCTTTTCTCCTTTTTTTATATTTAGCCTTTAGCCATTGTACTATGTTTTACGCCCGTATTTGGGCTATGCACGTCTTAGTTACAATCTTTCCCACGCTGTGCCCCTGGCTGTGCGTGTGCGCGGTCTGTGTCCTACAGTTCCGGCTTTCTGCGTCCATGTTTCCGTGGTTACGCTGGGTACTCCGTTCCTATGCGACCGGTCATGTGGCGTGGTGACCGGAACTGCCGGACCTCCTGACTGCGCACGCGCCGGTTACACCCGGGCCGCAGCACTCGGAAATGGGATACTATATAAACCCCTCCAGAATCCATCATAGTTACTCCCCCTGACGAAGGATAATCACTTCCGAAACGCGCGTCGGGTGAGGCGCAGGCACAGGATTCAGCCCCCTCAGGTATATACAACTTATTGTTTGCTGTACTTTTCTCACATACGGCTGGATGTTCCCAGCATATGCTGGCACACTACTTATGAACCTCTTGGCAGGTCCTTGCAATTTTGCACTTTATTTTTTGATATTGGAAGTAGTTGGCATCTGATATTTGTGCACTCGGTCACTTTACTCTGGTTTTGGGTATACTTGTGCACTAAATTATTTTTCTATATACTGTTTTTCCACAAATGTGTGTGTATTGTAGAAATGTTTTTGTTTTTTTATTGTTTTGGCACAAGAAAGACTTATTTATGTACAGCATAACTTAGGAAATCCTGATATTACAGTGGGGTTGTAGTTGGGAATATTATATATATTCTATTATCCTGGTGCTGCGCAATTTTGTATGTTTTTATATAATTTTTCATTTTTTTATATATTATGTAACCATTGCCACTCCTATTAATAAAGGTATATTTTAACATTCCCATGCTTTTGTATCTCTTCTGGATTTTGGTCCTTGCTGTATTGCTTTGGTTTTAGTACAAAACCCAAAGATAGAATCTACCTGTTGAAATCCAAGATATTTTGGGTACCCAACTCCTTTTTTTTTTTTTTTTTTTTTTTTTTTTTTTAGTTAACCCCTAGCAATTTTTTGCTTCTGTGTTTTAGTTTTTTCCTCCCCAATATTAGGATTCGGTGAGAGAAACCCAAGAAGTGGACACTCGGTCACGGCTACAAGGCCTCCAAGGGCGAGTGGACCAGATAGAACCACCCCCTATACAGGGAGTGTTTGGAACAGGCCCAAGGAGGATGAAGCCGCAACTGCAGGAGCCAAAGGGGCGACCAAGGACTGGGCAAAGGAAGAGGAGAAGACGAGATGAAGTCAGGACCTCAAAGGAGACAGAAACAGCAGAGGCACAGGAGTGGCTAGGATGGCAGAGGCACAGGAGTGGCTGGGACGGCAGAGACACAGGACCGGCAGGGATGGCAGAAACACAGGACCGGCAGGGACAGCAGAGACACAGGACTGGCAGGCACGGCAGAGACACAGGACCGGCAGAGACACAGGACCGGCAGGGACGGCAGAGACACGGGACCGGCAGGGACAGCAGAGACACAGGACCAGCAGGGACGGCAGAGACACAGGACCGGCAGGGGACACAGGACCGGCAGAGACACAGGACCGGCAGAGACACAGGACCGGCAGAGACACAGGACCGGCAGAGACACAGGACCGGCAGAGACACAGGACCAGCAGGGACGGCAGAGACACAGGACCGGAAGGGACGGCAGAAACACAGGACCAGCAGGGACGGCAGAGACACAGGACCGGAAGGGACGGCAGAGACACAGGACCGGAAGGGACTGCAGAGACACAGGACCGGAAGGGATGGCAGAGACAAAGGACCGGAAGGGACGGCAGAGACACAGGACCGGAAGGGACGGCAGAGACACAGGAAAGGAAGGGACGGCAGAGACACAGGACCAGAAGGGACGGCAGAGACACAGGACCGGAAGGGACGGCAGAGACACAGGACCGGAAGGGACGGCAGAGACACAGGACCGGAAGGGACGGCAGAGACACAGGACCGGCAGGGACAGCAGAAACACAGGACCGGCAGGGACGACCTGAAACCAAAAGCAGAGTCACAGCGGAGAGAACAGAGACAGGAAGCCAAGGAACCTAAAGAAGCCCAGCAAAAACTAGCGACGACCATAGACACTAAGGCGTCTTACCTGGGAAGACGCAGGGAAGAAATACCTGACGGCCGTCGCGATATTGGGGGCGGAGCCACCGGGTCACGACCTCCCAGAAGCCCCAGCGGTGAGAGGAGCACGTCTGAGCATGCGCGGACCGCCGAAGGGACGAGCACCAGAGAATCCAGACGGAGAGGAGCGAGGAGGAGCGTCGGGAGCGCGCCAGCCGGTAAGGTAAGAATTAGGCTGCGTATTAGGTAGCATAACAGTACCCCCTCTCTTACTCCCCCTCCCTCTAGAACTGGAAAGGAACCTCCTCAAAATAAGAGGAGCGTTGATATTCTCTAGAGGTTCCCAAGATCTCTCCTCAGGACCGAAACCCTTCCAATCAATCAAATAAAAGGTTCTACCTCGAACAGTTTTCTTGGCGAGAATATCCTTAACTTCAAAAGAATCATCGGAAGTACTGGGTAGAATAGAGCGAGACGGCGCAGAATGAAAATGATTAAAAATTGCGGGTTTGAGAAGAGACATAAGGAAAGCATTGGGAATGCGCAATGAAGTAGGCAACTTTAACTTGTAGGCTACGTCATTAATACGGCTAGAAACCTCAAAGGGACCGATATAACGTGGACCTAACTTTTGAGAGGGAATCTTGAGTCTGATGTAGCATGAATGTAGCATGAGGATAGCCAGACTGTCGCCAGGATGATATGGAGGACCATCTAAATGCCTTTTATCAGCATATTTTTTCATTCTGTTACTAGCCTTTTCAAGCGCCTCTTTAGTCTCTTGCCAAATTTTGGAAAATTCCAAGGACAAGAAATCCGCCGCCGGTACACCTGAGGTGGGGAGAACAGGGAGAGGAATGCTGGGATGTTGCCCAAAAACAACAAAAAAAGGAGACTTAGACGAAGATTCACTAGTGTGATTATTATAGGCGAATTCTGCCCAGGGAAGAAGAGACACCCAGTCATTATGATGAGCATTGGTAAAATGGCGAAGAGAAGACGTGAGAATTTGATTTACACGCTCTACTTGACCGTTGGACTGGGGATGGTATGCGGAGGAGAAATTCAGCAATACTTTCATAAGTCCACAAAGGGCCCTCCAAAAACGAGAGGTTAGAACAGTTAATAATTTAAGAAAGAATAGAGGTACAGAGAGGAACATCAAGTGCATGTATACTAATGCCAGAAGCCTCGCCAACAAAATGGACGAATTAGAATTAATGTTGTTGGAGCATAATTATGACATGGTGGGGATATCTGAAACATGGCTGGATGAGAGGCATGACTGGGCTGTTTAACTTGCAGGGCTATAGCCTTTTCAGAAATTACCGTACAGATCAGCGAGGGGGAGGGGTGTGTCTGTATGTAAAATCATCCTTAAAACCCATCCGGCATGATAATATAGGTGAATTTATTGAAAATGTAGAGTCCCTGTGGGTGGAGATAAGGGGAGGGGGAAAAATAATAAATTACTGATAGGGGTTTGTTATAAATCTCCAAAAATAATGGAAGCAATGGAGAATATCCTCGCAAAGCAAATAGATGAAGCTGCGACTCAAGGAGAAGTCATTATTATGGGGGACTTCAACTACCCTGAAATAGATTGGGGAACAGAAACCTGCAGTTCCAGCAAAGGTAATCCGTTTTTGACAACTATGAGAGACAATTACCTTTCACAACTGGTTCAGGACCCAACAAGAAGGGGGGCACTGCTAGACCTATTATTAACAAACAGGCTAGACCGCATATCAAATGTAAGGGTTGGGGGTCACTTGGGGAATAGTGATCTCAAAATAATAAGTTTTCGTGTATCCTTTAATAAGATGTGTAGCAGAGGGGTGACAAGGACACTAAACTTCAGGAGGGCCAATTTCCAACGGATGAGAGATGATTATGGTGCAATTAACTGGGACGATATCCCGAGACATAAAAATACACAAAGAAAATGGGAAACGTTTATTAGCATCCTGGATAGGACTTGTGCACAGTATATACCGTATGGGAATAAACATACTTGAAATAGGAGGAAACCAATATGGCTAAATAGAGCTGTAAGGGGCGCAATAAGTGACAAAAAGAAAGCATTTAGAGAATTAAAGGAAGTAGGTAGTGATGAGGCATTAAATAAATACAGAAAATTAAATAAATTCTGTAAAAAGCAAATCAAGGCAGCAAAAATTGAGACAGACTCATTGCCAGAGAGAGTAAAAATAATCCCCAAATATTCTTTAACTACATAAATAGTAAGAAACTAAGAAATGAAAGTATTGGCCCCCTTAAAAATAGTCTGGGGGAAATGGTGGATGAGGATGAGGATGAGGAAAAAGCCAATATGCTAAATGACTTTTTTTCATCAGTATTTACACAAGAAAATCCCATGGCAGACAAAATGATCAGTGATAACAAAAATTCCCCATTAAGTGTCACCTGCTTAACCCAGCAGTAAGTACGGCGGCGTCTAAAAATCACTAAAATTGACAAATCCGGATGGGATACACCCCCGAGTACTGCAGAAATTAAGTACAGTCATTGACAGACCATTATTTTTAATCTTTAAAGAGTCCATAATAACAGGGTCTGTACCACAGGACTGGCGTATAGCAAACGTGGTGCCAATATTCAAAAAGGGGACAAAAACTGAACTCGGAAATTATAGGCCAGTAAGCTTAACCTCTACTGTGAGTAAAATCCTGGAGGCCATTCTAAGGGATGCTATACTGGAATATCTGAAGAGGAATAACCTCATGACCCAGTATCAGCACGGGTTTACTAGGGACCGTTCATGTCAGACTAATTTGATCAGCTTCTATGAAGAGGTAAGTTCCGGACTGGACCAAGGGAACCCAGTAGATGTAGTGTATATGGACTTTTCAAAAGCTTTTGATACGGTGCCACACAAAAGGTTGATACATAAAATGAGAATAATGGGGATAGGGGAAAATATGTGCAAGTGGGTTGAGAGCTGGCTCAGGGATAGGAAACAAAGGGTGGTTATTAATGGAGCACACTCGGACTGGGTCGCGGTTAGCAGTGGGGTACCACAGGGGTCAGTATTGGGCCCTTCTTTTTAACATTTATTAATGACCTTGTAGGGGGCATTCAGAGTAGAATTTCAATATTTGCAGATGACACTAAACTCTGCAGGGTAATCAATACAGGGGAGGACAATTTTATATTACAGGATGATTTATGTAAACTAGAAGCTTGGGCTGATAAATGGCAAATGAGCTTTAATGGGGATAAATGTAAGGTCATGCACTTGGGTAGAAGTAATAAGATGTATAACTATGTGCTTAATTCTAAAACTCTGGGCAAAACCGTCAATGAAAAAGACCTGGGTGTATGGGTGGATGACAAACTCACATTCAGTGGCCAGTGTCAGGCAGCTGCTACAAAGGCAAATAAAATAATGGGATGTATTAAAAGAGGCATAGATGCTCATGAGGAGAACAATTTTACCTCTATACAAGTCACTAGTTCGACCACACTTAGAATACTGTGCACAGTTCTGGTCACCGGTGTATAAGAAAGACATAGCTGAACTAGAGCGGGTGCAGAGAAGAGCGACCAAGGTTATTAGAGGACTGGGGGGTCTGCAATACCAAGATAGGTTATTACACTTGGGGCTGTTTAGTTTGGAAAAACGAAGACTAAGGGGTGATCTTATTTTAATGTATAAATATATGAGGGGACAGTACAAAGACCTTTCTGATGATCTTTTCAATCATATACCTGAGACAGGGACAAGGGGGCATCCTCTACGTCTGGAGGAAAGAAGGTTTAAGCATAATAACAGACGCGGATTCTTTATTGTAAGAGCAGTGAGACTATGGAACTCTCTGCCGTATGATGTTGTAATGAGTGATTCATTACTTAAATTTAAGAGGGGACTGGATGCCTTTCTTAAAAAGTATAATGTTACAGGGTATATACACTAGATTCCTTGATAGGGCGTTGATCCAGGGAACTAGTCTGATTGCCGTATGTGGAGTCGGGAAGGAATTTTTTTCCCCAATGTGGAGCTTACTCTTTGCCACATGGGTTTTTTTTGCCTTCCTCTGGATCAACATGTTAGGGCATGTTAGGTTAGGCTATGGGTTGAACTAGATGGACTTAGTCTTCCTTCAACCTGAATAACTATATAACTATGTAAACTGAACTCCTCGGTCGGACACAATATGCTGAGGGAATCCATGAAGTCAAAAGACTTGATGTAAAAAGATCTTCGCTAGGTCAGGAGCAGAAGGTAAACCAGGCAAAGAGATGAAGTGAGCCATTTTGGAAAATCTATCCACCACCACCAAAATAACGGTGCAATTTGAGGACTGCGGTAAATCGGTGATAAAGTCCATCGCAATATGGCTCCAGGGAACAGAAGGCACAGGAAGTGGATGCAGAGATCCCGAAGGTAGCTGTTGAGGAACTTTGTTCCTGGCACACGAGGAACAGGAAGCAACGAAATCCAGGACATCTTGACGAAGTGAAGGCCACCAATAGTGGAGAGAAATTAAAGAGAGAGTCTTCTTGCCCCTAACGTGTCCAGCAAACCAGGAAGAATGGCTCCAACGCAGGACTTTCATCTTGTCATGATTTGACACGAAGGTTTTTCCCAGAGAAGGAGTGATAACGTTCAGGGGCGCTATGGAGACGATATTAGCTGGATTGACAATATGCGCAGGTCTCTCCTCCTCATCCAGTGGTTGAAAAGACCTTGATAGAGCGTCAGCCCTGATGTTTTTATTACCAGGTAGAAAATGCAACTTGAAATCAAAACGTCCAAAGAACAAGGACCATCTGGCTTGCAGAGGATTCAGCCTTTGGGCGGACTGGAATGTAGGCCAGATATTTGTGATCCGTAAAAATGATGATAACCATAACTCCCAAGCAGCATGCCCGCTGTCTTGGGGTCATATTCGACATCGAACTTTCCTTTACTCCCTATATCCGATCACTCACTCGCTCTTGTCACCTGCATCTTAAAAACATCTCCAGAATCCGACCTTTTCTCACCGTTGAAACTGCTAAGACTCTTACTGTCGCTCTCATTCATTCTCGTCTGGACTACTGCAACTCTCTTCTGATCGGTCTCCCTCTTACCAAACTTTCTCCTCTCCAATCCATCTTGAATGCTGCAGCCAGAGTCATATTTCTGTCCAGCCGCTTCACCGATGCCTCCATCTTGTGCCAGTCATTACACTGGCTACCCATTCGCTACAGGGTCCAGTATAAACTCATCTCTCTCACCCACAAAGCTCTCCACAGTTCTACATCGCCTTATATCTCCTCTCTCATCTCAGTCTATCGCCCTACACGTGCCCTCCGTTCTACAAATGACCTAACACTAACATCCCCTGTAATCCGAACCTCACACCTCCGTCTCCAAGACTTCTCTCGTGCTGCGCCAGCTCTCTGGAATGCACTTCCCCAGACGATCAGACTGATACCTAGCCCCGACCTATTCAAGCACGCTTTGAAAACCCATCTCTTCAAACAAGCCTACCACATCAACTACTCAGTAAACTAACTTTGCCCTGTTCCCTCCTTCCAAATATTACTCTGAATCTGCACCCTACTATTCATCTGTCTCCACACCCTCCATACACATGATAACTGCACTTGATACTTCACTATTGCACTTAAACACACGGGCTGATGACCGGATCATGCAGCTTTGTATGAAAATCCCTATTTAATTGCCAGAACTGAAATAACAAGCACTTTTCACCTATTGTGTCCCCCCATTTCCTTGTAGATTGTAAGCTTGCGAGCAGGAAACTCACCCCTAATGTCAGTGTTTAAATTGTCTTAACTCGTACCGAATTTGTTTGTACATGTCCCCACTTAATTGTAAAGTGCTGCGGAATATGTTGGCGCTATATAAATAAAAATTATTATTATTATGATAGGATGAACGGCCCCTTCAAGAAAGTATCGCCACTCCTCCAAAGCCAATTTAATGGCCAAAAGTTCCTTGTCCCCAATGGAATAATTACGCTCAGAAGAAGAATAAAGAAAGAATAAATAGTCTATTGGTATCGGGTCGATGCAACACTGGTGCAGAAGCAAATTCTTGTTTCAAGGTTTGGAAGGAGACCTCGGCCTCCGGAGGCCAGAGATTAGGATCGACTCCCTTGCGAACAAGAGCTGAAATTGGTTATGGAGGAGAAATGAGGGACAAATTGCCTATAATAATTGGCAAAGCCAAGAAATCGCTGAATAGCCTTTACTCCGAGAGGACGTGGCCACTTAAGAACGGCAGACACCTTCTCAGGATCCATCTTCAGGCCATCCTTCGAGACAACATAACCCAGAAAGGGCACGGAAGAATGTTCAAAGACACATTTCTCAATCTTTGCGAAGAGATGGTTCTCCCTTAAACGTAGTAAGACTTGGCGCACGTCTCGTCGATGAGTAGATAAATCTGGAGAGATGACGAGGATGTCGTCTAGGTAGACTACGACACTGGTATAAAGGCAATTTCAAAAGATATCATTAACAAATTCTTGGAATACGGCAGGAGCATTGCACAGACCGAATGGCATAACCAAATACTCGTAGTGAAAGTCTCGGGTGTTGAATGCGGTCTTCCACTCATCTCCTGCTCGGATTAGGACCAAGTTATAGGCCCCTCGAAGATCAAGCTTGGTAAAAATTTGTGCTCCCCTCAGGCGGTCAAAAAGTTCTGGAATGAGAGGCAATGGGTATTTATTCTTGACAGTGATATTGTTTAACACTCTGTAGTCAATGCATGGACAAAGAGTACCATCCTTCTTCTTAACGAAAAAGAAACCCGCCCCAGCAGGAGATGAAGATTTACGGATGAAACCTCGGGCGAGGTTCCCCTGAACATACTCAGACATAGCTTGAGTCTCTGCAGGAGAGAGAGGATAAATTCTTCCTCTAGGAGGAGTGGTACCAGGAATGAGGTCTATAGGACAGTCGTAGGGACAATGTGGTGGAAGACTCTCAGACTCTTTCTTGTCAAAAACATCCGTGTAGGAGGAATAAACAGAGGGCAACCCGGAAGGAACGGAAGGGGAACAGAGGACACCAACAGGACGCACCGGCAGCAGACAACGAGTCCGACAGGAATCTCCCCAATGTAGAGTATTGCCTTTATGCCAATCTAAGAAGGGTTCATGAACCCGCAGCCACGGAAGACCGAGAAGAATAGAAGGAGAGATATTAGCCAAGACAAAAAACAAAATTCTTTCCCTATGAAGAGCCCCTACCTGAAGCTCTACCAACTGCGTAATTTGAGTTACGGTCTGTTGCAGAGGCTTTCCGTCGACGGAAGCGAGAAAGAGAGGGTTCTCTAGAGTCCTAACAGGAACAGAAAATGTAATAACCTCCTCTAGCTTAATAAAATTTCCCGCAGCCCCCCAAGTCTACATAGGCCTTCAGAGAAAAACATTCATCAAGAACATGCAACAAAACAGACAAAGTGAGGGGTAGAGAGGTTTCACATGCACCCAGGGAGGCCTCTCTTACCTGTCCTAGGTGGAGGAGTTTTCCAGACGCTCAGGACAGGCTCGGAGGAGATGAGAGGAGCTTCCACAGTAAAAGCAAAGACCCTGGGAGCATCTCTCCTTGCGACGTTGTTCAGAAAGCTTTAGACGATCAACTTGCATCGGCTCTCGCACAGATATAGAAGCAGAAGCTCTGAGACGTGGACTGGGAGGTCTACGAGAAGGTGCAGAATAACGAGGAAATCTCTCCGGAGCTCGCTCCTGAAAGCGAAGGTCAATACGAGTGGCCAAAGCAATTAAGTCTTCCAAGGTGTTTGGAATATCTTGACCAGCTAGTTCGTCTTTGATACGTCCGGATAGCCCCCCCGCCAGAAAGCCCCTACTAACGCTTCATTATTCCAACCTAAGTCAGAGGATAAGGTCCGAAACTGAATAGCGTATTGCCCAACAGTTAAGGACCCCTGCTGTAAATTAAACAAAGCCTCAGTAGTAGAGGCCAAGCGACCCGGTTCATTGAAAACTCGACAAAACGTCTCCAAAAATAGGGTCAACTGAGTACCTATGGGGTCATCCCGCTCCCAAAGAGGATTAAGGCATCACCATCTAGGTGCGAAATAGCACGCCAGCAAAAACTAGCGACGACCATAGACACTAAGGTGTCTTACCTGGGAAGACGCAGGGAAGAAATACCCGACGGGCGCCGCCATATTGGGGGCGCAGCCACCGGGTCACGACCTCCCAGAAGCCCCAGCGGTGAGAGGAGCGTGTCTGCGCATGCGCGGACCGCCGAAGGGACAAGCACCAGAGAATCCAGACGGAGAGGAGCGACGAGGAGCGTCGGGAGCGCGCCGACCGGAAAGGTAAGTATTAGGCGGCGTATTAGGCGGCGTAACACCCAACTTCTAACAGCCATAACTTAAGGCGGATTGCTTAGAACGGGGATGTTTGTAGTTTTAAATGCCACCGTTTATTTCACCATATCATAAACTAAAAACAGGAAAAACATTCCAAGTGTGTCAAAATAGTGAAAATTGGGAGATTTAACCAGAACCCGTGATTTGTCAATGGGGATTAATTGGGCATCATTTATAGACGTTCTGGATCTTTTATATCTCTTATATAATGGATACTAGAACCTTTATATGAGAGATCCAGCACGTTTATAAGCTTATTTGTTCTGCTCATGATGGACCAGAAAATAATGGACATAACCAACACACTCGCATACATAGTAATCCAATTAGACCTGTCACCTAAGCTAGAAACAGCTTGGTCACATTCCGTAAACTATGTCCATTCAAAAGGCCACAAATAATCTCTATGGCACAAGGAATGTAAAATAAACCAATTTTATTCACAAAAAATACATATAAAATAATAACACCTGGATACCTCAAAGACAACTGTAGGTCATCAAGACTGAGACACAATAAACATCTAATGCTGCACTGCACACATAATGACCAAGGTTTATACAGAGTAATCAATAGTCAACGTGAACCTCAAATACAGCATCAAATAAAGCCACTGACATTATAGCCTAAGTGGCAAACAAGCTGAGGGAACACTAATCTAAACTGTACACAAAACCTAAACCATGTAGGAGCAGTGGTTAGAAGTGCATATGTAAGTATATTACGTGTGGCGTGCCCAAGCCTTGGTGAAGTCCCACCCCAAGGCTTGGGCACGCCACAGGTAATATACTTACATATGCACTTCTAACCACTGCTCCTACATGGTTTAGGTTTTGCGTACAGTTTAGATTAGTTTGGGCACCCCTATTAATCTTAAGCTTAATGTTTTATAAAAATTGTTTTTTTTGCATCAGCTATTTCAGTTTCATATATCTAATAACTGTTGGACACAGTAATGTTTCTGCCTTGAAATGAGGTTTATTGTACTAACAGAAAATGTGCAATCTGCATTCAAACAAAATTTGACAGTTGCATAAGTATGGGCACCTCACCAGAAAAGAGACATTAATATTTAGTAGATCCTCCTTTTGCAAAAATAACATCCTCTAGTCGCTTCCTGTAGCTATTAATGAGTTCCTGGATCCTGGATGAAGGTATTTTTGACCATTCCTCTTTACAAAACAATTCCAGTTCAGTTAAGTTTGATGGTCGCCGAGCATGGACAGCCCTCTTCAAATGATCCCACAGATGTTCAATGATATTCAGGTCTGGGGACTGGGATAGCCATTCCAGAACAGTGTAATTGTTCCTCTGCATGAATGGCTGACTAGATTTGGAGCGGTGTTTTGGATCATTGTCTTGCTGAAAGATCCATCCCCTGCGTAACTTCAACTTTGTCACTGATTCATGAACATTATTGTCAAGAATCTGCTGATACTGAGAGGAATCCATGCGTCCCTCAACTTTAACAAGATTCCCGGTGCCAGCATTGGCCACACAGCCCCAAAGCATGATGGAACGAACCTTCACCAAATTTTACTGTGGGTAGCAAGTGTTTTTCTTGGAATGCTGTGTTTTTTGGCCGCCATGCATAACGCCTTTTTGTATGACCAAACAACTCAATCTTGGTTTCATCAGTCCACAGGACCTTCTTCTAAAAAGAAATTGGCTTCTCCAAATGTGCTTTTGCATACCTCAGCCGACTCTGTTTGTGGCGTGCTTGCAGAAACGGCTCCTTTCGCATCACTCTCACATACAGCTTCTTCTTGTGCAAAGTGCATTGTATAGTTGACCGATGCACAGTGACACCATCAGCAGCAAGATGATGCTGCAGCTCTCTGGAGGTGGTCTGAGGATTGTCCTTGACTGATCTCACCATTCTTCTCTGCCTTTCTGATGTTTTTCTTAGCCTGCCATTTCTGGCCTTAACAAGAACTGTACCTGTGTTCTTCCATTTCCTTACTATGTTCCTCACAGTGGAAATTGACAGGTTAAATCTCTGAGACAGCTTTTTGTATCCTTCCCCTGAACAACTATGTTGAATAATCTTTGTTTTCAGATCATTTGACAGTTGTTTTGAGGAGCCCATGATGCCACTCTTCAGAGGAGATTCAAACAGGAGAACAACTTGCAAGTGGCCACTTTAAGTAGCTTTTCTCATGATTGCATACACCTGGCTATGAAGTTCAAAGCTCAATGAGGTTACAAAACCAAAAAAAGTGCTTTAGTAAGTCAGTAAAAAGTAGGTAGGAGTATTTAAAACAAGAAAATGATAAGGGTTACCATACTTATGCACCTGTCAAATTTTGTTTGAATGCAGATTGCACATTTTCTGTTAGTACAATAAACCTCATTTCAAGGCAGAAACATTACTGTGTCCAACAGTTATTAGATACATGAAACTGAAATAGCTGTTGCAAAAAAACCAATTTTTATAAAACATTAAGCTTAAGATTAATAGGGGTGCCCAAACTTTTTCATATAACTATTTCTAGCTCCTCCACCATAGGGAGGGCGCCGGAGCAACAAGTATCCACTGTTGCTTACTTCTGGTTCCTGTCTGCATGTGCTCCTGATTCTGAAGTGCTTTAGCTAGTATTCCGCTTATACTGTCTGTTTCCACAGATCATCAGCTACCAGTTACCCGACTATCCTGGACGACGACTGTTCTATCTACGCAATCCCGTCTTGTTCCGCCAATCTGCCATCATCATCTCCGGACAACGCCAGTACCATCGGAATCAGCTTATAACCATACATCCGGTACCACCTGGTTAGCTCGTCATCTCCCGCTAACCCTGCTTGTCCGATTGTCCCGCTGGGACAGCTGCCACGAGTTCAGGGTCTAACTGGAGGTAGCACCCGTGTCCCCCAGGCATTCCACTCTGTCCCTGTTCGAGGGGACATACCATGGGTGTCTGGGGCTCACGTATTCATGCCCCCTTCAGAGCCCCCCGGACCGTGGTCCCGAGGTTCCACATTAAATCTAAATAAAAACGAATGTGAACTTCAACTTCTGTGCCTCCGTTTCCATTTGTTACGGATTGCTCCGGCCATGGAACCCGCTGGATCCCAGACTCTACTGGCAGTAGAGCTATGTCGAGAAGTTACCCATCTGAAGGGCCAACAGGACAAGATCATGTATTTTCTGCACAATGTGTCTGCTCGCATGGATACCCTGGTCGCTTCGACTGCACCTGTCTCTGCTGGTATCCAAGTATCTAGCTGTACTGCAAGTAAAGGCCCTCGCCTGGCAGCTCCCACCCGCTTCCGTGGCGATCCCGTTCAGTGTCGGGGGTTCAGTAACCGGTGTACGTTGCACTTTGAACTCCTGGGGCATATGTTTGCTTCTGATTGCGCCAAGGTGGGCTTCATCATGTCCCATCTAGATGGAGTGGCTCTTGCCTGATTGAATCCGCTGTGGGAGAGAATGGATCCTGTGGTTACTAATCTTCAGTCCTTTCTAGAGGCATTTCGCAGGACCTTCGATGAACCTGGTCGTGCTACGTCGACAGCTTCTGCTCTTCTTCGACTACGACAAGAGGATCTTACAGTGGCTCAGTATGCAGTGCAGTTTCGTACCCTATCGTCTGAACTATCCTGGAACAACGAAGCCTTGGTAGCTACCTTCTGGCAGGGTCTTTCAGGAAGAATAAAGGATGAGCTGGCAGGACGAGACATACCTACAATTCTGGATGACTTGATTTCTCTGGCAATTCGGATAGATCTACGGTTTCAAGAACGATCCAAGGAGACCAAATGTGAGAAGGGATCCTATCATCAAGGTTCTAATACTCCTAAATCCACGACTTCCTCGACTTCGTCTCCCTCACCTATGGCTATGGAGGTGGATCGAGTAAGCTTGGGCAACCATCGCCAGGAGGCACACCGCCTGGAGGGGAGCTGTTTCTACAGTGGCAGTTCCAAGCATTATATCCACACTTGTCCAAAGAAGTCGGGAAACTCCAGTGCCTAGGGTCTGTAGGAGAGGCTACCCTAGGTAAGGATCATCTCTCTCCTTCAGTGCAAATAACTGTCTCCGTGGTCTTAGGCAAGGTAAAATTTTCGGAACTCTGTCACCTGGATTCCGGAGCTGCCGGAAATCTCATTCAGCAAGCGTTGGTGGATCGATATCAGATTCCAGTCCAGCATCTTCCGGAGCCGTTACAGGTGACATCCGTGGATGGTAAACCCCTGCCCGAGTCCGTTTGGTTCCAGACTGAGGCTTTGGAACTCTGGGAAGGTTCAATGCATTCAGAAAGAATCCGCTTTTATGTGTTGCCAGATTCGTCTCACCCCCTGCTTTTAGGTCTACCTTGGTTTTGGATACATGAACCAGTCTTAAATTGGAAGATGGGAGAGGTTCTGCGCTAGGGAGGCTCCTGCTTGGATCGGTGTATCATTACCGTCCGTCCTGTTCTTCCTCCAGTCCAGCCCACTGCCCTGCCTGGTCTACCGCCTTCTTACTGATCCTTCGCTGATGTCTTCGGGATAAAGGAGGCAGAGAGATTACCTCCACACAGGTTGTATGATTGCCCCATTGATCTGCTCCCACGGAACATCTCCTCCTCGAGGGCGAATTTATCCTCTTTCTCAAGCAGAGACTCACTCCATGTCTGAATACATCTAAGAGAACCTGGCCAGGGGATTTATCCGGAAGTCATCCTCACCAGCTGGAGCAGGATTCTTCTTCGTGAAGAAAAAAAGATGGTTCTCTACAGCCCTGTATCGATTACCGGGGGCTGAATCAGAGTACGGTAAAGAACAGGTATCCGTTGCCACTAATTTCTGAGTTGTTTGACAGTCTTAGGGGTTCTAAAATTTTCACCAAACTGGACCTTAGAGGAGCCTACAACCTGATACGCATTTGTGAGGGAGATGAGTGGAAAACCGCCTTTAACACCCAGGATGGACACCACGAATACCTGGTAATGCAGTTCGGCCTAAGCAATGCACCTGCAGTTTTTCAGGAATTTGTTAATGATTTTGAGAGATCTGCTTTATTCGTGGGTTGTCGTTTATCTGGACGACATCTTGATCTTCTCTCCAGATTTAGCTTCTCACCGGAGACAAGTACGTCTGGTGTTACAAAGACTCAGGGAGAACAGACTTTATGCTAAGTTTGAAAAGTGTCTCTTTGAGCAAGCCTCTCTGCCCTTCCTTGGATACATAGTTTCGTCCGCAGGTTTAAAGATGGACCCAGAGAAGGTATCTGCTATCCTAAAATGGCCTCGGCCATCCGGCCTGAAAGCCATACAACGCTTCCTGGGGTTCGCTAACTATTACCGTTTGTTTATTCCCCACTTCTCCACCCGAGTGGCACCTATCTCGGCCTTGACCCGGAAAGGTACGAACGCCAAGGAATGGACTCCTGAGGCGGAGGAGGCTTTTGTTTCTCTAAAACAGGCCTTTTCTTCCGCACCTGTTCTCCATCGTCCGCATTCTGATCAACATTTTTTTCTTGAGGTAGACCCTTCTTCTATAGGTGCTGGAGCTGTTCTCACCCAGAAGTCATCTACTGGTCGGATGGTTACTTGTGGTTTTTTCTCCAAGGTTTTTTCTACTTCAGAAATAAATTATTCTGTAGGAGATCGTGAATTGTTGGCAATCAAGTTGGCCCTGCAGGAGTGGCGGCATCTCCTTGAGGGAGCTGTTCATCAGGTTGTCATCTTCACTGATCATAAAAACCTCGCTTATCTCCAATCCGCTCAAAAACTGAATCCTCGCCAGGCTCGCTGGACCTTATTTTTTGCTCGATTTAATTTTGTTCTTCATTTTCGTCCAGCTGATAAAACCGTTAAAGCGGATGCACTCTCTAGAGCAATTCTGCCTCCCGACTCCGAGGAAGAACCGCAACACATCATTGAGCCGTCCAAGTTTGTGTCCGTGGCTGCAGTTAATCTTGCTCGCCTTCCTCCGGGTAAGACTCTTGTATCTAGCTCTGATAAGATTCGTGTTCTCAGCTTGGGTCACTCATCTAAGTTGGCCGGTCATGCCGGTCAGAAGAAGACTCTTCAACTCATTTCTTGTTACTACTGGTGGCCCACCATGGGCAAAGATATCCAGGAATACATTGCTGCCTGTCCTTCGTGTGCCCGCTACAAAACTGCTAAGCATCTGCCCTCCGGGGAGTTATTACCTCTGTCTGTTCCCTGGCAGCACATCGCAATGGATTTCATTTCTGCTCTTCCTGTTTCTTCTGGCTGTTCTGTCATCTGGGTAGTGGTGGATCGGTTCTCGAAGATGGCTCATTTCATTCCGCTGCCTGGTCTTCCGTCTGCTTCTGAGCTCGCTGATCATTTTATAGAGCACATCTTCCGTCTTCATGGATTTCCTCTCCACATTGTGTCCGACAGGGGTGTCCAAGTTCACCTCCAAGTTTTGGAGAACAGCTTGTAAATCTGTGCAAGTGGAGCTGGACTTCTCCTCTGCATACCATCCTCAATCCAATGGGCAAGTAGAGAGGACCAATCAAATCCTGACGGGATTCCTGCGTCACTTCGTCAATGTGCATCGTGAAGACTGGACTAAGTTGCTGCCTTGGGCAGAATTTTTGTACAATAATCAAGTAAGTGAATCTTCCGGAAAATCTCCCTTTCAGATTGTGTTTGGACACCAACCCGGAATTCCTCTTCCCACCTCCAGGTCTTCAGGGGTTCCTGCAGCTGACACTTTTACTGGGGAATTCTCGAAGATATGGAGTGACACAAAAGTCGCCTTGGAGAAAGCCTCACAACGTATGAAGAGACATGCGGACAAGAGACGCCAGGACGCTCCAATCTTTCGGCCTGGAGATAAGGTGTGGCTTTCTTCCAGGTACATCCGTCTGAAGATGCCTTCATACAAACTGGTAGAAGAAAAAAGTCTCGCACTCAACTTCAGTATCTTTGCAGATTTATTAGGTGCTGATGTAGCACTAGAAACGTTTCAGCCTTAATTCGGCTTTCGTCAGTCACGTGCTGTGTCTTACGAAATGTATGGCCAAATATATGGTCAGAATGCTGGTGGTGTGTGTTGCACTAGAAAGTCGCGTTATGAGAATAAATAGTGGTGAATTGAACAGGATGCTGAGGAAGCTCAGACGGTCTGGTCCGGGTGGAGGGTACAGTTTCCCAAGGGCGACCAAATGTGAGGTCCGTAGGCTGGAGGGGAGCCGCTGTGGAATAAGTGTGATCCTCGCAGACGCGGTGTCCACCGCTTGTCTCTCTTGTTTTTTCTTTTCATACAAACTGGGTCCCCGATTCATCGGTCCATTTGAAGTTTTGAAACAAATTAATGCAGTTTCGTACAAATTGAAATTGCCTCCTTCTTTACGTGTGCCTAACTCTTTTCATGTTTCCCTTCTCAAACCAGTAGTTTTGAGTTCCTTCTTTAAAGACTCGGGTTCTACTCCTAATCCCGTTAGTGAGGAGGATGTTTTCGAGGTAGAGAATATCTTGGCCACTAAGAAAGTAAGGGGTAAGATCTATTATTTGGTGGATTGGAGGGGCTTTGGTCCTGAGGAGAGGTCATGGGAGCCTAAAGAGAATATTCGGGCTCCTCTTCTTCTGAAAAAATTCTACACAGGCTTGAAAAAGAGGGGGCGTAAAGAGGGGGATACTGTTACACCCTGTCCGCTGTCTGTACCTTTGCGGGGTCCCCGTCGGGACTCCCGCTCTGTGCTGGCTCCACGCTGTCAGGATGCGGCTTCTCCCCCTCCTTCCTCTCCTGCTTCCTGGCGTGCTGCCAGCAGGTTCTCGGGCAGAGTGCTTAGGGAACGCGCGTGCTCGTTCCCGGTCTCTTAAAGAGACAGCGCGCATTGTTTAAAATATGCTTCTGGCCAATGGCGTGTTATTCATTGCTATTTCTAGATCCTCCACCATAGGGAGGGAGCCAGAGCAACAAGTATCCACTGTTGCTTACTTCCGGTTCCTGTCTGCATGTGCTCCTGATTCTGAAGTGCTTTAGCTAGTACTCCGCTTATACTGTCTGTTTCCACAGATCATCAGCTACCAGTTACCCGACTATCCTGGACGACGACTGTTCTATCTACGCAATCCCGTCTCGTTCCGCCAATCTGCCATCATCATGTCCGGACAACGCCAGTACCATCGGAACCAGCTTCTACCCATACACCCGGTATCACCTGGTTAGCTCCTCATCTCCCGCTAACCCTGCTTGTCCGATTGTCCCGCTGGGACAGCTGCCACGAGTTCGGGGTCTAAATGGAGGTAGCACCCGTGTCCCCCAAGGCATTCCACTCTGTCCCTGTTCGAGGGGACTTACCACGGGTGTCTGGGGCTCCCGTCGTCACGCCCCCTTCGGAGCCCCCCCGGACCGTGGTCCCGAGGTTCCACATTAAATCTAAATAAAAACGAATGTGAACTTCAACTTCTGTGTCTCCGTTTCCATTTGTTACATACTCATTGAGAGCGGTGTATGTGAGAAGAGAGAAGTAGGAGGGATATAACTTCTCCAGAATCATCTGGTCTCTATGGCTTCTTCAAGTGAATTCCTTCATTTACAGACACTTTCAAAGCCAATACTGAGCTTATTAGTGGATAACATTCTTCCACTGCCCTTGTAATCTAAGATTTAATGCTACAGTATAATTTATTACAAAATTGCTCTGTATTGAGATAAACTGTTCACTTGTATTTTCTCAAAATGTTTTATCATTTCAGAATACCACTCGAGAAAATAAAGAGGAAGAAATATATTTACCAGGACATTTGTTTCGGTGGTTGCTTTATGTCCGACGTTAGGTCACAAAGTTTTTCCTAACAAGAAAGAAAAAAATTACTGAATTGCATCTTCATATCTGGCATAATTTCCACTAAATCTTAAAAGTGGCGACCAATTGGCCACTATATCTCGTTAGTGCAGCTTTCCTCACACACTGCCCAGCGCTTGTGCACATACAATGGCCGCTGGCGTAGGAGCTTGTGACCAGACCATCAGCCTCCTCCATGCAGCTTTCCTCACACACTGCCCAGCACTTGTGCACATACAATGGCTGCTGGTGGAGGAGCATGTGCTTAGACCATCTGCCTCCTCCACACAGCTTTCCTCACACACTGCCCATCTCTCCTGACCACACAATGGCTGCTGGTATAGGAACATGTGACCTGACCACCAGCCTCTCCATGCAGCTTTCCTCACACTGCCCAGCACTGGTGTCCATACAATGGCTGCTGGTGGAGGGGCATGTGACCAGACCATCAGCCTCCTCCACGCAGCGCCGTTAACATTCTGAATGCGATTATGACATAATAGTTCCTGTCCACTATGCACGATATGCATATCTCTTAAAGTAATATTTTAACAATATTGTAAAATAATATATAGAACTACGTATACACAAAACCATTATGTATATAGTAAAATCTAGTTGTGTTTACTAAGGAGGAGAGCAGGGGGATGATACGCTTTAAAACTCGTCCCACCTGAATCATTCACAGCACACCGAACAGGCCCCTCTCCCAAGGTACATACGTGCCCAGATGTGGGACGCACATCAGGCATATCCTTTTCATACGACAAACGTTTTAGGTGCAACAATCTCTAAAAATATATGAATTTTTAGTCACCATTTTCTGAACGTCGCTGAATATCATGATGGGAATACTCTGTGAATTGAGATAACATTGCTGTTCATGTATGGACTTTTATACTATTATTGGCTTGTTCATATGTGCTAAACAGACATATGTGGATCGTGCTACACTGTTCACATTTTTTTCATCTGCACATGCAGCTGTTAAGTTACAATTTTTTCAGCTACTAGAAAACAAGACTATTATTTAAGGAATTTATTATAAGGAATGCTGTAGTTACCTTCAGTGATGATGTTCCCAGCCATATGTAACCAGTATCTGTGAACACGGCCAGGTACTTGTAATGAAATGACACGGACATATGCAGGTAAGCGCCAGACAGAGGACTTAATCCAGGCAGGGTCTACAAAAAATGTGGCAGTTAAGTTATGTTCATATATCAAATCTGTACGCCTACTATACTCTACTCACAGAGACATGGTCTGACAGTCTATATTAACTCTTTAATGACTAAGGAATTAATTGCTTTTGTATTTTTCTTGCCTTCTTCCAAGAGTCTTAACTTTATTATTTTTTGCCAACATAGATGTGTGAGGGCTTTTTTGGCAACACAAGCTGTGCTTTTGAATGGCTCGTGCTATAAACTGCACTGCTACAGTATTGCAGTATACAGGAATAATCATGGTTTCCTATGGAGCTCTAACTGCAGTTGAGCTTCACAGGAGTAGCAAGACAGCAGATAGGCCCTCAGCTTCCATGGTAACCCATCAGTGCCCCATGATTATGTCGCAGGGTTAGAAAGTAGCTGATGCATGCCCGCACTTGCAACCACTCCATTTAAAAGTCACTGTCAGAAATTGACAGCAGCATCTAAATGGTTAAAAGCTGCTAGCTTGCAATATAGCTGGGATCTACCATGTGTGGAGGGAGCTCAGATCCTGAGCCTTCTCCACACTTGTGGACTCCTGCCCAGGACTTTTATTCACGTCCTAAGGCGGGAAGGGTTGAATTAGATTTGGAAAAGGACAAGCCTCCTCAAAGTTTTATGAGAAGTACTATTCCACCATATAAAGAAAAGAAGCTTAGGTTTTGCAAGGCATATAAAATGTAGACTTTTTTTAGTGAATGAAAATGAGCAATAAGACACAGGCCTTTTAAATTAACCCCTTCCTCTTTTCTTCCAACAGCCAAAATATTGTAATATAGTAAAAATCACGATCAGTAAGGCTCATCTACACGCTTGTCTTTATAGGAGTACTGTAATGGCAGGCATGGGGGTTTTGAAAAGACCTCCAGTTGCCATAGCTGTACCATGCCATCGCATCATGAGGGGGCCACTAGACATTTAGTATGGCACGCCCCCAGTTCACTTGTATTAAATGTCACTGTCAGAGATTGACAGCAGTATTTAAGAGGTTAACAGCAGCTATTCTAGTAGCACGTATCTATTCATACAGCTTCATATTGGAATACCGGTCAGTTACAGCAGATATAGATATTATGGAGGTTTTTCCACTGGGCTGCAATATGTCTAAGGCACAGACATGCAAATGTACTGTGAACGTTTATGTATTTGATTACTGAGGCCTAGTAGTTTGTCTCCCTTTAGGAGCACTGTAGGGTTTAATGCGAAAGGAATCCAAAGACATTAGAAAGGACCTGAGCTATCTCGGTACAGAATATGGACAATATAGGGAATGATCATTAGATATGGAAATTAATTTCTGAGCACCCCTAGACATAAATCGAGAGCATGTGGAGTATACATGATGTAGTCTATGAAGTAACAGGTGAGTACTGTGGAGAGTTTTGATAGCCACTTTGGCTAAAGCTACTTGGTGACTGTCTTTTTCTGACTTTCAAGGGCCCGTTCTACTCTAGAAGATTCTTATGGTGTATACATTTTTGTGTTTCTTATAAGTTTAGCTGTGCTTAAGGATTTTGTTGAATTGCCATTTACATTTGATTTTTGTCATTTCCAATAATTTAAGTTTTCTTTCAGTTCCTGTTCGGTTTGGGATTTTATATTTTTAGCCTCCAGAAAGCAAAAAAGAAAGATACTCTTATAAAAGCCTTAACAGCTAACCATGTCGAATTTTTTTTTCCTATGGATTGGTTGTAAGAGAAAAACTCTGATTGACGGGAAAGGATTTGTGACTTCCTCATGGATCCAGCTAGAAAGTGATTATATACAATAGGTTTGGAAACATGGAACGTGCTGTAAGAGTCATGTCGGTCTGGTAGTCGGGGGCAGGTATATCTCACCCAGGTATTTGTCCTATGTGAATTAGGTCGCTCAGTATCTTCAGGATACCGAGGGGTTAATAAGTGCAGGAATAAAGGCTGACCAGCTGGAGGTTTCAGGTGTCAGCCTGGGGCACACAGAATGCCTGTCTGTGTGAGACAAACGTGAGTGAGAGCTCTGCTCATGATCTGTGTAATGTTAGCTGGGAGGGAGAAGCCCCCCCAGTTGTTAGACAGCAACGTATTTGTTTAGTTAGCGCCGGACAGGCTAGGATTTATTTTTATGTTTTGTTTTCTGTATTTGCTTTCACTTTAATAAACCTGACCTGAGGTCAGTCAACTTGGAAACCTGCTGTCGCCTCAGAGTTCAATGCACAAACCACGTGACCTTTGACCCCAGCAAAGGCGATCCCGGAGTGTTTTGTCACATTGTGGTGGAGAATTGCGGGCAACACGTGGCACAGGCGACAGTATGGAAGACGTGGTGAAAGCCCTAGTGCAGGCCACTGCCACACAGCATGAAGCTAATCGCTTGATGGCCGCACAGCTGAAGGAATTAGTGGACATGACGGCTGCAGACCGCCACCTTCTCCAACAGGTGGCGCAGCGCCTGGTGAGCATGCCTGAGGTAGACCCGGAAGCAGAGTCCAGAAGGATCCATGTGAGTCGGTACTGGCAAAAGTTGACTGCAGAAGATGACGTCGAAGCATACCTGACAACGTTTGAGCGGACGGCGTTGAGGGAGAAGTGGCCGAAGGCACGATGGGCCGATTTGATTGCTCCGTTTCTCTCCGGCGAGGCCCAAAAAGCTTACCATGACTTGGACCCGGAAGTCGCTCAGGACTTTGAGAAGCTAAAAGTTGAGATCCTGGCCCGGCTAGGTGTAACGACGGCTGTCCATGCACAGAGGGTACATCAGTGGACATACCAGCCAGATAAACCGCCGCGGTCTCAGATGTTCGACCTTACATAGTTATTAAGGTTGAAGGAAGACTGTAAGTCCATCTAGTTCAACCCATAGCCTAACCTAACATGCCCTAACATGCTGATCCAGAGGAAGGCAAAAAAAAACCATGTGGCAAAGAGTAACTCCACCATGGGGAAAAAAATTCCTTCCCGACTCCACATACGGCAATCAGACTAGTTCCCTGGATCAACGCCTTATCAAGGAATCTAGTGTATATACCCTGTAACATTATACTTTTCCAGAAAGGTATCCAGTCCCCTCTTAAATTTAATTAATGAATCACTCATTACAACACCATACGGCAGAGAGTTCCATAGTCTCACTGCTCTTACAGTAAAGAATCCGCGTCTGTTATTATGCTTAAACCTTCTTTCCTCCAGACGTAGAGGATGCCCCCTTGTCCCTGTCTCAGGTCTATGATTAAAAAGATCATCAGAAAGGTCTTTGTACTGTCCCTGTTATGATCCCTAGTGGCGGAGGATCACAAATAGATCAGCAAGTGATTAAACTAAGGACGAGCTCTAGGGAGATGGTAACTGGACTGATCGCAAATCTGAACCTATCCAAAACAACTAGAAGTAGCCGGTGAACGTGCCTAAAAAATTCTTAGACGTCTCGAGCCAGCCTGAGGAACTAGCTACCCCTAAAGAGAAAGAAAGACCTCGCTTGCCTCCAGAGAAATAATCCCCAAAGATATAGAAGCCCCCAACAAATATTAATGGTGAAGTAAGAAGAAGGCACATACATAGGGATGAAATCAGATTCAGCAAAAGAGGCCCACTAGTACTAGAAAGCAGAAAATAGAGCAGGGGTCTATGCGATCAATAAAAAAAACCTTACAAAATATCCATCCTGAGATTTCAAGAACCCACACACCAACTAACGGTGTGTGGGGAGAAACTCAGCCCACTAGAGCAACCAGCAAGCGAGGGAATTACATTTTAGCAAGCTGGAACAGAAAACATGATAAACACTGCTGATCAAAAAATGAGCAAACAAAACTTAGCTTATCCTGGATGGACTGGGAGCAAGGTAGTCAGAAGGAATCTGAGTAGCACAGATTACATCGACAGCCGGCCACAAGTGGAAGTAAAACAGAGCTATATAGGAACCTCCCAGAGGATAACGAACCAGCTGATAGCCAGAGACCAGCAGGATAACAAACAAAGCCACCAGGGGGAGCCCAAAGCAAAAGTCACACCATACCACCAGTGACCACAAGAGGGAGCCCGAAAACAGAGTTCACAACAGTACCCCCCCCTTAAGGAGGGGTCACCGAACCCTCATGAAAACCCCCAGGGCGATCAGGATGAGCCACATGGAAGGCACGAACCAAATCGGCTGCATGAACATCAGAGGCAACAACCCAAGAATTATCCTCCTGACCATAGCCCTTCCACTTGACCAAATACTGGAGCCTCCGTCTAGAAACACGAGAATCCAAGATCTTCTCCACCACGTATTCCAATTCTCCCTCAACCAGCACCGGGGCAGGAGGCTCAACCGGAGGAACCACAGGTACCACATACCTCCGCAACAACGAGCGATGGAACACATTATGAATAGCAAATGATGCCGGGAGGTCCAGACGGAATGACACAGGGCCAAGGACTTCCAGAATCTTAGGAAGGACCGATAAACCGAGGCTTGAACTTAGGAGAGGAGACCTTCATAGGAACAAAGCGAGAAGACAACCACACCAAGTCCCCAACGCGAAGTCGGGGACCCACACAGCAACGGCGGTTGGCAAAGAGCTGAGCCTTCTCTTGTGACAACTTCAAATTGTCCACCACATGATTCCAAATCTGATGCAACCTATCCACCACAACATCCACTCCAGGACAGTCAGAAGGCTCCACCTGACCCGAGGAAAAACGAGGATGAAACCCCGAATTACAAAAAAAAGGAGAAACCAAAGTAGCAGAACTAGCCCGATTATTAAGGGCAAACTCGGCCAACGGTAAAAAAGTAACCCAGTCGTCCTGGTCAGCAGAAACAAAACATCTTAAATAAGTCTCCAAGGTCTGATTAGTTCGCTCGGTTTGGCCATTCGTCTGAGGATGGAAGGCCGACGAAAAAGACAATTCAATGCCCAACTTAGCACAAAAGGTCTGCCAAAATCTAGACACAAACTGGGATCCTCTGTCAGAAACAATGTTCTCAGGAATCCCGTGCAAACGAACCACATTTTGAAAAAACAGTGGAACCAACTCGGAGGAGAAAGGCAACTTAGGCAAGGGCATCAAATGGACAATCTTAGAAAAACGATCACACACCACCCAGATGACAGACATTCTCTGAGAGACAGGGAGATCTGAAATAAAATCCATGGAAATGTGCGTCCAAGGCCTCTTCGGGACAGGCAAAGGCAACAGCAAACCACTGGCACGAGAACAGCAAGGCTTCGCCCGAGCACAAATTCCACAAGACTGCACAAAGGAATGCACATCCCGCGACAAGGAAGGCCATCAAAAAGACCTGGCCACCAAGTCTCTGGTACCAAATATTCCAGGATGGCCCGCCAACACCGAAGAATGAACCTCGGAGATGACTCTGTTGGTCCATCTATCCGGGACAAACAGTCTCTCCGGTGGACAGCGGTCAGGTCTATCCGCCTGAAACTCTTGCAGCACACGTTGCAAATCTGGGGAGATGGCAGACAAAATCACCCCTTCTCTAAGGATACCAGCCGGCTCTGAATCTCCAGGAGAGTCAGGCACAAAACTCCTAGAAAGAGCATCAGCTTTCACATTCTTCGAACCCGGCAGGTACGAGACCATGAAATCAAAACGAGAGAAAAACAACGACCAACGAGAGCCTGTCTGGGTTTCAGCCGCTTGGCCGACTCGAGATAAATCAAATTCTTGTGGTCAGTCAAGACCACCACACGATGTTTAGCTCCCTCGAGCCAATGTCGCCACTCCTCAAATGCCCACTTCATAGCCAACAGCTCCCGATTACCGACATCATAATTCCGCTCGGCAGGCGAAAACTTTCTTGAAAAGAAAGCACATGGCTTCATCACAGAGCCATCGGGGCTTCTCTGCGACAAAACAGCCCCCGCTCCAATCTCGGAAGCATCAACCTCCACCTGGAAGGGAAGTGAGACATCTGGCTGACATAAGACCGGAGCCGAAGAAAACCGACGCTTCAGCTCCCGAAAGGCCTCCACAGCCGCAAAAGACCAATTAGTCACATCAGAACCCTTCTTGGTCAAATCCGTCAAAGGCTTAACAACGCCAGAAAAATTAGCTATGAAGCGACGGTAAAAATTAGCAAAACCCAAGAACTTCTGAAGACTCTTAACAGATGTAGGCTGCGTCCAGTCATGAATAGCCTGAACCTTGACTGGGTCCATCTCAATAGTAGAAGGAGAAAAAATGAAACCCAAAAAAGAAATCTTCTGGACTCCAAAAAGACATTTTGAGCCCTTCACAAATAAAGCATTGTCACGTAGGACCTGAAAGACCATCCTGACCTGCTTAACATGAGACTCCCAATCATCCGAAAAAATCAGAATATCATCCAGATACACAATCATAAACTTATCCAGATATTCACGGAAGATGTCATGCATAAAGGACTGAAAGACTGAAGGAGCATTAGAAAGTCCAAAAGGCATCACCAAGTACTCAAAATGGCCTTCAGGCGTATTAAATGCAGTTTTCCATTCATCACCCTGTTTTAGAGGCACAAGGTTATACGCACCACGAAGATCTATCTTGGTGAACCAACTAGACCCAATAATGCGAGCAAACAAATCAGTTAACAATGGCAAAGGATACTGAAATTTGACCGTGATTTTATTCAAAAGGCGTAATCAATACAGGGTCTCAGGGAACCATCCTTTTTAGCCACAAAAAAGAATCCTGCACCAAGAGGGGATGAGGACGGGCGAATATGTCCCTTCTCTAAAGACTTCTTTATATAACTCCGCATGGCAGCATGCTCCGGCACAGATAAATTGAAAAGTCGTCCCTTAGGAAACTTACTACCAGGAATCAAATTTATAGCACAATCACAGTCCCTATGAGGAGGTAGAGAATTGAGTTTGGGCTCCTCAAATACATCCTGGTAGTCTGACAAAAACGTAGGGACTTCAGAAGGAGTGGACGAAGCAATTGACACCACAGGAGCGTCACCATGAATTCCCTGACAACCCCAACTTGACACCGACATAGCTTTCCAATCCAGGACTGGATTATGAGTCTGCAACCATGGTAGACCCAACACGACGACATCATGCAAATTATGCAGTACAAGAAAGCGAATAACCTCCCGATGAACAGGAGTCATGCACATGGTCACTTGTGTCCAGTACTGAGGTCTATTCGTAGCCAATGGTGTAGAATCAATTCCCCTTAGTGGAATAGGGAATTTTAAAGGCTCCAAATCAAAACCACAGCGCCTGGCAAATGACCAATCCATCAGACTCAGGGCAGCACCTAAATCTACAAAGGCATTAACCGGGTAAGATGACAGGGAACAAATCAGGGTAACAGACAAAATAAACTTAGGCTGTAAAGTACCAATGGTGACAGATTTATCAACCTTTTTTTTGCACTTAGAGCATGCTGAGATAACATGAGCTGAGTCACCACAGTAAAAGCACAACCCATTCTGCCGTCTATAATTTTGCCGTTCACTTCTGGTCAGAATTCTGTCACATTGCATAGATTCAGGTGTCTGTTCAGAAGACACCGCCAAATGGTGCACAGGTTTGCGCTCCCGCAAACGCCGATCAATCTGAATGGCCAGAGTCATTGACTCATTCAGACCTGCAGGCGTAGGGAACCCCACCATGACATTCTTAATGGCTTCAGAAAGACCTTCTCTGAAATTTGCAGCCAGGGCACACTCATTCCACTGAGTAAGCACCGACCATTTCCGAAATTTCTGGCAGTACACCTCTGCTTCATCTTGCCCCTGCGAGAGGGCCAATAACGTTTTTTCAGCCTGGTTCTCAAGATTAGGTTCCTCATAGAGCAATCCAAGGGCTAGAAAAAACGCATCTACACTAAGCAATGCAGGATCCCCTGGCGCCAATGCGAAGGCCCAATCTTGGGGGTCACCACGCAAAAAGGAAATGATAATCTTAACTTGCTGAACGGCATCACCAGAGGAACGAGGTTTCAAAGAAAGAAACAACTTACAATTGTTCCTAAAATTCAGGAACCTAGATCTATCTCCAGAAAACAACTCCGGAATAGGTATTCTAGGCTCTGACATAGGACTGTGAACAACAAAATCCTGAATACTATGAACCCTAGCAGCAAGATGATCCAGACTGGAAGCCAAGCTCTGGACATCCATGTCAGCAGCTGAACTCAGAGCCACACCAAGATTAAGAGGAGGAGAGAAGCTAGCCACAGCAGCTAGACACACGGCAACAACAACAACAAAAAAAAATTCTCAAGGCTTCTTTTCTCCTGCTTCTGCCATGCAATTAACACTTTATCGGCTGGCTGTACTGTTATGATCCCTAGTGGCGGAGGATCACAAATAGATCAGCAAGTGATTAAACTAAGGACGAGCTCTAGGGAGATGGTAACTGGACTGATCGCAAATCTGAACCTATCCAAAACAACTAGAGGTAGCCGGTGAACGTGCCTAAAAAATTCTTAGACGTCTCGAGCCAGCCTGAGGAACTAGCTACCCCTAAAGAGAAAGAAAGACCTCGCTTGCCTCCAGAGAAATAATCCCCAAAGATATAGAAGCCCCCAACAAATATTAACGGTGAAGTAAGAAGAAGGCACATACATAGGGATGAAATCAGATTCAGCAAAAGAGGCCCACTAGTACTAGAAAGCAGAAAATAGAGCAGGGGTCTATGCGATCAATAAAAAAACCCTTACAAAATATCCATCCTGAGATTTCAAGAACCCACACACCAACTAACGGTGTGTGGGGAGAAACTCAGCCCACTAGAGCAACCAGCAAGCGAGGGAATTACATTTTAGCAAGCTGGAACAGAAAACATGATAAACACTGCTGATCAAAAAATGAGCAAACAAAACTTAGCTTATCCTCGATGGACTGGGAGCAAGGTAGTCAGAAGGAATCTGAGTAGCACAGATTACATCGACAGCCGGCCACAAGTGGAAGTAAAACAGAGCTATATAGGAACCTCCCAGAGGATAACGAACCAGCTGATAGCCAGAGACCAGCAGGATAACAAACAAAGCCACCAGGGGGAGCCCAAAGCAAAAGTCACACAATACCACCAGTGACCACAAGAGGGAGCCCGAAAACAGAGTTCACAACATGTCCCCTCATATATTTATACATTAAAATAAGATCACGCCTTAGTCTTCGTTTTTCCAAACTAAATAGCCCCAAGTGTAATAACCTATCTTGGTATTGCAGACCCCCCAGTCCTCTAATAACCTTGGTCGCTCTTCTCTGCACCCGCTCCAGTTCAGCTATGTCTTTCTTATACACCGGAGACCAGAACTGTGCACAGTATTCTAAGTGTGGTCGAACTAGTGACTTGTATAGAGGTAAAATTATGTTCTCCTCATGAGCATTATACGCCTCTTTTAATACATCCCATTATTTTATTTGCCTTTGTATCAGCTGCCTGACACTGGACACTGAATATGAGTTTGTCATCCACCCATACACCCAGGTCTTTTTCATTGACGGTTTTGCCCAGAGTTTTAGAATTAAGCACATAGTTATACATCTTATTACTTCTACCCAAGTGCATGACCTTACATTTATCCCCATTAAAGCTCATTTGCCATTTATCAGCCCAAGCTTCTAGTTTACATAAATCATCCTGTAATATAAAATTGTCCTCCCCTGTATTGATTACCCTGCAGAGTTTAGTGTCATCTGCAAATATTGAAATTCTACTCTGAATGCCCCCTACAAGGTCATTAATAAATATGTTAAAAAGAAGAGGGCCCAATACTGACCCCTGTGGTACCCCACTGCTAACCGCAACCCAGTCCGAGTGTGCTCCATTAATAACCACCCTTTGTTTCCTATCCCTGAGCCAGCTCTCAACCCACTTACGCATATTTTCCCCTATCCCCATTACTCTCATTTTATGTAACAACCTTTTGTGTGGCACCGTATCAAAAGCTTTGGAAAAGTCCATATACACTACGTCCACTGGGTTCCCTTGGTCCAGTCCGGAACTTACCTCTTCATAGAAGCTGATCAAATTAGTCTGACATGAACGGTCCCTAGTAAACCCGTGCTGATACTGGGTCATAAGGTCATAAGGTTATTCCTCTTCAGATACTCCAGTATAGTATCCCTTAGAATGCCCTCCAGGATTTTACCCACAGTAGAGGTTAAGCTTACTGGCCTATAATTACCGAATTCAGTTTTTGCCCCTTTTTTGAATATTGGCACCACATTTGCTATACGCCAGTCCTGTGGTACAGACCCTATTATTATGGAGTCTTTAAAGATTAAAAATAATGGTCTATCAATGACTGTACTTAGTTCCTGCAGTACTCGGGGGTGTATCCCATCCGGGCCCGGAGATTTGTCAATTTTAGTTATTTTTAGACGCCGCTGTACTTCCTGCTGGGTTAAGCAGGTGACATTTAATGGGGAATTTTTATCACTAGTCATTTTGTCTGCCATGGGATTTTCTTTTGTAAATACTGATGAAAAAAAGTCATTTAGCATATTGGCTTTTTCCTCATCCTCATCCACCATTTCCCCCAGATTATTTTTAAGGGGGCCAACACTGTCATTTTTTAGTTTCTTACTATTTATATAGTTAAAGAATATGTTGGGATTATTTTTACTCTCTCTGGCAATGAGTCTCTCTGTCTCAATCTTTGCTGCCTTGATTTGCTTTTTACAGAATTTATTTAATTTTCTGTATTTATTTAATGCCTCCTCACTACCTACTTCCTTTAATTCTCTAAATGCTTTCTTTTTGTCCCTTATTGCGCCCCTTACAGCTCTATTTAGCCATATTGGTTTCCTCCTATTTCTAGTATGTTTATTCCCATACGGTATATACTGTGCACAGGTCCTATCCAGGATGCTAATAAACGTCTCCCATTTTCTTTGTGTATTTTTGTGTCTCAGGATATCGTCCCAGTTAATTGCACCAAGATCCTCTCTCATCCGTTGGAAATTTGTCCTCCTGAAGTTTAGTGTCCTTGTCACCCCCCTACTACCCATCTTATTAAAGGTTACATGAAAACTTATTATTTTGTGATCACTATTCCCCAAGTGACCCCCAACCCTTATATTTGATATGCGGTCTGGCCTGTTGGTTAATATTAGGTCTAGCAGTGCCCCCCTCCTTGTTGGGTCCTGAACCAGTTGTGAAAGGTAATTGTCTCTCATAGTTGTCAAAAACCGATTACCTTTGCTTGGAACTGCAGGTTTCTGTTCCCCAATCTATTTCAGGCTAGTTGAAGTCCCCCATAATAATGACTTCTCCTTGAGTCGCAGCTTCATCTATTTGCTTTACGAGGATATTCTCCATTGCTTCCATTATTTTTGGAGGCGGCCAGAGAGAAGACGGCATTTGCTACACCGGAAGGGCTGTTCCAGTATATCTACATGCCGTTTGGACTTCACGGAGCCCCAGCAACGTTCCAGAGATTGATGGATTGAGTCTTGAGGCCCCACAGGCAGTACGCTTCTGCCAACCTAGACGACATTATAATTTACAGCGTGGACTGGGAAGCTCACCTCCGGAAGGTACAGGCGGTGATTGATGACCTGAGAGACGCAGGCTTAAAGGCGAATCCCAAGAAATGTCACATCGGCCTTGAAGAAGCCCGATACTTGGGCTACGTGATTGGCAGAGGAGTGGTTAAACCCCAGATCGACAAAATACAGGCAATTCAGGGCTGGCCGCAACCAGTGAACAAGAAACAAGTTCAAGCTTTCCTGGGCATTGCCGGCTATTATCGCCGGTTCATACCCAACTTTGCGGCCATGGCTACCCCCTTGAATGATCTTACCAAAGGGAGGGATTCCGTCATGGTAAAATGGTCCTCAGCGGCTGAAGAGGCCTTCCACAGTCTGAAACGGGCTTTGTGCTCTCAGCCCGTACTAGTGACTCCAGATTTCAGCAGCGAGTTTGTGGTGCAAACTGATGCTTCTGATACTGGTGTCGGAGCTGTACTTTCCCAGGTAAGGGACGGAGTCGAACACCCGGTCCTCTACCTCAGTCGGAAACTGAATGTACATGAACAGAGGTATGCCGTGATTGAAAAAGAGTGCCTAGCCATCAAATGGGCTCTCGACTCCCTCAAATATTACCTGGCAGGTAGGAAGTTTAGGCTGGTCACGGACCATGCCCCTCTCAAGTGGATGCATCTCCACAAGGACCGTAATAGTCGGGTAACCCGGTGGTTCCTTGCCCTGCAGGCTTACTCTTTCACGGTGGAGCATCGTCCCGGGGTGCAGATGGGGAACGCTGATGCCCTGTCCCGATTACACTGTTTTGAGAGTATTCTTGCTCGACCTGAGTGGTCTGAGCAGGGGGGAGGATATGTAAGAGTCATGTCGGTCTGGTAGTCGGGGGCAGGTATATCTCGCCCAGGTATTTGTCCTATGTGAATTAGGCCGCTCAGTATCTTCAGGATACCGAGGGGTTAATAAGTGCAGGAATAAAGGCTGACCAGCTGGAGGTTTCAGGTGTCAGCCTGGGGCACACAGAATGCCTGTCTGTGTGAGACAAACGTGAGTGAGAGCTCTGCTCATGATCTGTGTAATGTTAGCTGGGAGGGAGAAGCCCCCCCAGTTGTTAGACAGCAACGTATTTGTTTAGTTAGCGCCGGACAGGCTAGGATTTATTTTTATGTTTTGTTTTCTGTATTTGCTTTCACTTTAATAAACCTGACCTGAGGTCAGTCAACTTGGGAACCTGCTGTCGCCTCAGAGTTCAATGCACAAACCACGTGACCTTTGACCCCAGCAAAGGCGATCCCGGAGTGTTTTGTCACAGTGCCCAACGTAACAATTCTATGATCATAGTATGTAAATACGGTTATGCCCAGAAAGACAAAAGTATTCTAGGAGTGATATTTTTTCTGGTTAGCCAATAAAAGTATTTGCAAGCTTCCACAGCACAGAAGCTCTGATAGATTTGCAGAAAAAAATAAAAAAGCCTGATGAAGGACCCTCCTGAGTGTCCACATTTTGGAAACCACACCCCTCTAGTGTGACCCACCTTAAACCGAGAGGTGATTCACAGATTTTTAGAACATTGGAATGTGAAATTAAAAAATCATTTTTCCACAAAAATGTTGCTTTAGCCTTAAATCTCTCATTTTCAAAAGGCTAATAGGCGAATGAGAATAAACTATCTGAGGCTGGTTTCACACTTGCGTTTTGATCTGCAGCGTTTTTTTAAAAACGCATGTGGTGAAAAAACGCATGTAAAAGCGGCAAAACGCCGCGTTTTTTAGACGCATGCGTTTTTGCATGCAGAAAAAAAAATGCGGCGTTTTGCCACGTTTACATGCGTTTTTTCATGCGTTTGCATTTTTTAAACGCATGCTGAGAAGTGTGTGACAGCTGCCAATCATCAAAATCAACTAGAAAACCCACTATAAATAGAAATAGCTAGGGTTAGTGTTAGGGTTATGGATAGGGTTAGGGTTAGGATCCCTAGGGTTAGGGTTAGGGGTAGCTTTTTATTAGAATGTCCTGGTCATCAGGTCACTGATAAGCCACCCCCCACCATCAAGGTGATAAAGGGATCCAAACCCTAACCCTAACCCTACCCCTAACCCTGACAAGCCACCATCCACCATCAAGGTGATAAAGGGATCCAAACCCTAACCCTAACCCTGACAAGCCACCATCCACCATCAAGGTGATAAAGGGATCCTAACCCTACCCCTAACCCTAGGGATCCATAGGAATTGGCTATTATGTTGACCTGGTGACCAGGACATTCTTCTAATAAAAAGCTTTGTTCAATGTGGACACCCCAAGATATACGGTATTGCTATAGAGTACTAAAAATATAACCTCGTAGAGTATGGACTGTCATATAGGGTTAGGGTTTGGATCCCTTTATCACCTTGATGGTGGGGGGTGGCTTGTCAGGGTTAGGGTTAGGGTTTTCTTGATTTTTCTTGTGTTTAGGGTTAGGGTTGGGGTTAGGGTTTTCTTGTTTTTTCTTGTGTTTTCTTGTGTTTTTCTATAAAAACGCATGCGTTTTTAACGCAAGCAAACGCATGTGCTTAAAAACGCATGCGTTTACATAGACAGCAATGCATTTTTTTGCCGCGAATAAACGCATGCGTTTTTTTGCGGCAAAAAAACGCAGCTAGAAATTACTACAGGTTGCATTTCTGCAAATGAACGCACGCGTCAAAAAACGCATGCGTTGCCGAAAACGCGTCAAAATGCATGCTAAAAAACGCATGCGTTTTTAATGTTAAGTATAGGAAAAAAATGCATGCGTTTTTTAGCGCTAAAACGCTGCGGATCAAAACGCAAGTGTGAAACCAGCCTGAGCCATTACAGATCAATGAAAAATGTAAAGTATACTGAGCACCTCTACTAGAATGACTAAGTGATACTGGAAGAAATTTAGACTGGAAAAGATAACGAGCCGAACATCCTGAATGAAAGTCGTTGCTGCGATAAAGCTTCTGTCAAACAACAAAACACCTAGATGTAACAATATTCCAAAAAAGCTAATAAAGTCTTTTGAAGCAGCAGTTGATATCATCACACACCTGCGTCAACACACAGGTACAACTGGTAAATGGCCCAAAGACTGGACAAGATTCAAGTTTACTTTCCTATTCCTATTACAAAGAAGGGAGATGCTACTGACTGTGGAAACCATAGGACTACTGTGCTCATACATCGTGGCAGCAAAATACTACTGAAGATTTTACAAAAACTGTGTAGAAATTCACGCACTTTTGGCATCAGTGGAGGTACACACAGGAAAGTTCACTGTGAAAGTTCCTTGTTCACACAGGAAAGTTTATTACAAAAAAAGTTTATAAAATTTCGAGCAAAAGAATATAAACAGTCCTCCTATGGCATGAACGGAGCTCATATCAGAAGATACAGTGAATGCAACACAGAACACTTCCTAGACAATCCACACACTTTTTGTCAATGGCTGTACCAGTAGTGTTGAGCATTCCGATACCGCAACTATCGGGTATCGGACGATACTTGCAGTATCGGAATTCCGATACAGAGTTCCGATATTTTTGCGATATCGGGAATCGGGATGCATATTCACGTGTAAAATAAAGAATAAAAATAAAAATTAGGGATATACTCACCCTCTGACGCGCCCTGGTTGTAACCGCTGCAACCGGCAGCCTCCGTTCCTAAGAATGAGCGAGTGAAGGACCTGCGATGACGTCGCGGTCTTGTGATTGGTCGCGTGACCGCTCACGTGACCGCGACGTCATCGAAGGTCCTTCACTCGCTCATTCTTAGGAACGGAGGCTGCCGGTTGCAGCGGTTACAACCAGGGCGCGTCAGAGGGTGAGTATATCCCTATTTTTTATTTTTATTCTTTATTTTACACATGAATATGGATCCCAGGGCCTAAAGGAGAATTTCCTCTCCTTCAGACCCTGGGAACCATCCAGGATCACTTCCGATATTTGTGTCCCATTGACTTGTATTGGTATCGGGTATCGGCGATATCCGATATTTTTCGGATATCGGCCGATACAATCCGATACCGATACTTTCAAATATCGGAAGGTATCGCTCAACACTAGTCACCAGCAACACAGTTCTACACTTGGTCAGCTGACAATATGACTAGCATACCAGAGGTGCAGGGGCAGACATTGACAGCTTGGGGCCACTGTGCAAGAAATGTGTCTGGGCCCCCCTCTCCTTTAATGGTGACAAAGCTATATAAATAAATATATCTATCTTACATAGCCTCCTTTATTATGCATATTGCCGTCCCTTATTACACAGTGCCCTCTCTTATGGACAACTCCGTCCCTTACCTAACGGAGTAGATAGCGCCGTTCTTATATTACATACCTTCCTCTCTTGTTAGATATATAATGCAATGACTATATAATAAGGGACGGCACCAAATATAACTAGAGATGATGATAATAAAGGACGGTGTTATCTATATTACATATACATACATATATATATACATACATATATATATATATATATATATATATATATATATATATATATATATATATATATTATAACGCTGGGAGCGTCACTCTGTCCGAAGCCTTTATAGACTGCGCAAGCGCCGGCTCAGTCTGGACCCCACAGAGTGACGCTCCCAGGAGATCGCGGTATGCGTAAGCACTGAACGCACACCGCGATCTCCAACGGAGAAGCAGGGACGAGCCACGGAGCCAGGAGGGTGAGTATATTTACCTGTCCTCCGTTCCACCGCTGCGCGAGCCTCCGTCCTCCACATCCTCTGCCTGAGACGTTCAGTTCAGAGGGCACGATGACGCGCTTAATGCGCGCCGCCCTCTGACTGAACAGTCACAGCCAGAGGACAGGACCCGGAAGATGGAGCCGCGCGCAGCAGTGGAACGTGGGGACAGGTAAATATAGCAAGTGATGGGGGCCTGAGCTAGCGGCGACTCCGGCACCTGACCCCCACAGCGCGCCGGTGTCCCGGCCTGCCCAGGCCCCCAGCACAGCCGCCCGCGCTCACCACAGCCGCGCACAGCCGCCCGCGCTCACCACAGCCGCGCACAGCCGCCCGCGCTCACCACAGCCGCGCACAGCCGCCCGCGCTCACCACAGCCGCGCACAGTCGCCCGCGCTCACCACAGCCGCGCACAGCCGCCCGCGCTCACCACAGCCGCGCACAGCCGCCCGCGCTCACCACAGCCGCCCACACTCAGCACAGCCGCCCACACTCAGCACAGCCGCCCACACTCAGCACAGCCGCCCACACTCAGCACAGCCGCCCACACTCAGCACAGCCGCCCACACTCAGCACAGCCGCCCACACTCAGCACAGCCGCCCACACTCAGCACAGCCGCCCACACTCAGCACAGCCGCCCACACTCAGCACAGCCGCCCACACTCAGCACAGCCGCCCACACTCAGCACAGCCGCCCACACTCAGCACAGCCGCCCACACTCAGCACAGCCGCCCACACTCAGCACAGCCGCCCACACTCAGCACAGCCGCCCACACTCAGCACAGCCGCCCACACTCAGCACAGCCGCCCACACTCAGCACAGCCGCCCACACTCAGCACAGCCGCCCACACTCAGCACAGCCGCCCACACTCAGCACAGCCGCCCACACTCAGCACAGCCGCCCACACTCAGCACAGCCGCCCACACTCAGCACAGCCGCCCACACTCAGCACAGCCGCCCACACTCAGCACAGCCGCCCACACTCAGCACAGCCGCCCACACTCAGCACAGCCGCCCACACTCAGCACAGCCGCCCACACTCAGCACAGCCGCCCACACTCAGCACAGCCGCCCACACTCAGCACAGCCGCCCACACTCAGCACAGCCGCCCACACTCAGCACAGCCGCCCACACTCAGCACAGCCGCCCACACTCAGCACAGCCGCCCACACTCAGCACAGCCGCCCACACTCAGCACAGCCGCCCACACTCAGCACAGCCGCCCACACTCTTAACAGCCGCACTCGGGCAGTAGAGCCGGAGAGAGAAAGATGGGAGCAACATATGGCAGAATGGAAACAGGAACAGTCAGAATGGGGGCGCGGGATGGGAGCAGCACATGACAGAATGATTGCGCACGATGGGAGCAGCACATGACAGGATGGGGGTGCAGGATGGGAGCACATGACAGGATGGGAGCAGCACATGACAGAAAGGGGGCACACACATGACAGGATGGGGGTGTAGGATGGAGCAGCATATGACAGGATGGGGGCGCAGGATGGGAGCACATGACAGGATGGGGATGCAGGATGGAGCAGCACATGACAGGATGGGGGCGCAGAATGGAGCAGCACATGACAGGATGGGGGCGCAGGATGGAGCAGCACATGACAGGATGGGAAAGCAAGATGGGAGCAGCACATACCAGGATGGTGATCATATACCAATATAAATGCTCGCCACCCGGGCGTAGAACGGGTTCAATAGCATATATATATATATATATATATATATATATATATATATATATATATATATATATATATATATATATATATATATATATATAATCTATATCTAATATATAAAGCCGAATGTGTGTGTGTGCATGTCCGGGATTGGCATCTGAACCGTCGCAGCTACAGCCACAAAATTACACATCACACATCTGGACCCAGAGAGCGTCATAGGCTATGTTGTGAGGTGAGATTTTAACCCCGCGCTTTCCAATTCACCAAACAATTTTGCCCCTATCTACATAATGGGGAAAAATGAAACACGAAAAAACAGGACTAAAAACTCCAAAATATGATATGAAATAATCCACAATAATTTTATTAATTATTGCACTTTAACTTTTCATGAGTCTCCCTTATTTTCATTTTGATGCTGGGTTTACAATAGTTTAGGCTAGGTGGCGATAGTGCAATATATATATATATATATAAAGAGTGATACTTACCTAGTCTTCTATTTAAAAATATATGTCCTGACGGGCGTCCATTTCTGGCATGTGCTAGTGGTTGTACCCCTTCCTCTTCCTTTTTGTCATCCTTACCTGTTTCCTTAATAAAAATATTGTGGATTATTTCATATCATATTTTGGAGTTTTTAGTCGTGTTTTTTCGTGTTTCATATTAAGTTTGCGACTTTTCCCTTTATTATGTCCGTAGTGACATGTATCACAGTATAGTTACAACTACATTTTACAGCTAGAATAATTCTGTGATTCGTCTTTGTCTTCATGAGGTGTGTTGACATAATGGGGAAAAAGTGAAAGGAAAAGTGTTGGAGGCGTCGCAGCTACAGGCACAAAATTTTGCACAGTCACACGTCTGGACCCCGAAAGCGTCAAAGCTATGTTGTGAGGTGAAATTGTAACCCCGCGCTTTCCAATTCACCAAACAATTTTGCCCCTATCTACGTAATGGGGAAAAAATGAAAGGAAAAGTGTTGGAGGCAAATTAACAGCTGCCAGATGTGAACAAGGGGGACTTAAAGAATGAGAGCGATGGCGCCAAAGAGTATATAATGTACAGTTGCTAAGGTGGGGCCCTGACATGGGATAATCACCACACCACCACGGGGATATGAACACACACACAAAATGCGCCACACACTACCACGTGCTCGAACACATATACCACCCTCAGCGCACATTTCACCACACATACACCAACCTCGCCACATAAAAGTCAAAACACAAAAGTCGCCGCTCAAAACTCGCCACGCGCAAAACTCTCCACATGCAAAACTCGCCACACGTGCAAAACTCACCTCATGGAAAACTCGCCACACGCAAAACTTGCACACGCGGAAAAATTGCCACATGCACAAAAGTTGCAACACATGCAAAAGTTGCCTCACACAAAACTTGCACATACTCAAAAGGCACCACACATAAAACTCGCCACGCGCAAAACTCGCCATGCGCAAAACTTGCTGCACACAACTTGCTACACTAACCTGTCACATGCAACTCGACACACAAAAAGTTGCTACACGCATGTCGCCACACAAAAATCATCTCACAAAAGTCGCTACATGCATGTCGCCACACGCAACTCAACACACACAACTTGACACACGAAACTCGCCCTAAAACACACACAAGTCTGGTATTATCCTTCAAAAATAAAAATCTGATTAATAAGCAGACAAACTACAAGAGCAACAAATGTACCATATAGGAATCCAGCAGCTGTCAGTCACATGACCTGTCTATTATGTGTATGTGTGAGCTAATATATACTGCCAGGGGGTGGGCTTACTGTTGGCTGGGGATTTATCAGGCTGCCAATTTAGCTTACAAATACTGAGGTAAAAATACTGACCAAATAAGGTGTGAACGAGGTCTAATACAGGAGATGACATACAGATATTTACTATTAACAGGGGAGATGAAACACAGGTATATACTATATACAGGAGGAGATGACACAGATATATACTATATACAGGAGAGATAACTCACAGGTATATACTATATAGAGGAGGAGATGACATACAGGTACATACTACATACAGGAGGAGATGACATACAGGTATATACTATATACAGGAGCAGATTACCTACAGGTATATAGTATATACAGGAGGAGATGACATACAGGTATATGCTATATACAGGAGGAGATGACATACAGGTATATGCTATGTATAGGAGGAGATGACATACAGGTATATACTATATATAGGAGATGACATACAGGTATATACTATATACAGGAGGAGATGACACACAGATATATACTATATATAGGTGAGATGGCACAGGTATATACTATATACAGGAGCAGATTACTTACAGGTATATAGTATATACAGGAGGAGATGACATACAGGTATATGCTATATACAGGAGGAGATGACATACAGGTATATGCTATGTATAGGAGGAGATTACATACAGGTATATACTATATATAGGAGGAGATGACATACAGGTATATACTATATACAGGGGAGATGACACACAGCAGGTATATACTATATACAGGGGAGATGACATACAGGTATATACTATATACAGGAGATGACATACAGGTGTATACTATATATAAGGGAGATGACAAACATGTATATACTGAGGTGAAAATGAGAGGTGTGAAGTGAAAATGAAAAGGTGTGAGTGCAAAATGAGAGGAGTGAGGGAAAATAGTGGAGTGATCGGAAAATGACAGAAGTGAGGTCGAAATGACAAGTGTTAGGGGGGAATGAGAGGAGTGAGGGGCTAATAAGAGGAGTGAGGGGGAAAATGAGAGGTGTGAGGGAGAAAATGAGAGATGTGAGGGGGAAAATGAAAGATGTGATGGGGAAAGTGAGAGGCGTGATGGGAAAATAAGAGAAGTGAGGTGCTATAACTAACCACAGATATTTACTATGCCCAGGCAACGCCGGGCTCTTCAGCTAGTATATATATATATAATGAGAGTGTGTGTGTGTGTGTGTGTGTGTGTGTGTGTGTGTGTGTGTGTGTGTGTGTGTGTGTGTGTGTGTGTGTCAGCCACACCCACTCCACGTAGCCCCAACAAATCACTAAGCATCTTTCATTTCACCAGAGCTGTTTAAAAGAAGCTGAGCTGTGATTGGTTGCTATGAGCAACAGTTTTCCCACTCAACACCTCAGCAGACATTGACTGGGTGGGAGAAATCTAGTATGCCCAGGAACATAAGCTCCCAGCCATTGTCTGCCCCCCAGACATGACAGAAATGAATCATCCCCTCCTCGATTATTGTCACACTCTATTGTTACCGACGTAGAAAATCGTATCATCAGCGGCCGCACACAGAGCCGCACTGCCAGGTTACATAACAGCAGATCTCCAGGAACTCCCTGCTCAGCGCCACCCAGCTCGGGACTACGGGATGGAGCATATATATGATGGGTATATGGGCACAGGACTATGGGATGGAGGATGTGTATAATGGGTATATGGGCACGGGACTATGGGATGGAGAATACATATGATGGGTATATGGCCACGGGACTATGGGATGGAGGATATGTATGATGGGTATATGGACACAGGACTGTGGAATGGAGGATATGTATGATGGGTATATGGGCACTGGACTGTGGGATGGAGGATATGTATGATGGGTATATGGGCACGTGACTACGGGATGGTGGATACGTGTGATGGGTATATGGCCATGGGACTATGGGATGGAGGATATATATGATGGGTATATGGGCACCGGACTATAGGATGGAGGATGTGTGATGGGTATATGGGCGCCGGACTATGGGATTGAGGATGTGTGATGGGTATATGGCCACGGGACTATGGGATGGAGGATATGTATGATGGGTATATGGGCACGGGACGGAGGATATGTGTGATGGGTATATGGCCACGGGACTATGGGATGGAGGATATATAGGATGGGTATATACCATCATACATATCCTCCATGGGACTATGGAATGGAAGATATGCATGATGGGTATATGGGCACGGGACTAAGGGATGGAGGATGTGTATAATGGGTATATTGGCACTGGACTATGGGATGGAGGATGTATGATGGGTATATGGTCACTGGACTATGGGATGGAGGATAATCAATATAATTTGTCAAAACTAACCACAGTTAGTTACTATGCCCGGGCAACGCCAGGCTCTTCAGCTAGTACATAATAAAAGAGGAAGCTATGTAACTAAGGACAGAACTATACATAAACAGTGAGTACACTATATACTAAGGGGCTGTGCTATACATAAGGCTACATTCCTCTATTCGTGTGCAGTGTCTCTGTGCTGCGCGCTTTTACAGACGCATTGAGAATGTCCTATTCCGATCCTCAATATCGGATCAGAAGAGGCCATTCTCTGCCCCTCACAGATCTCATTCTCAGATCCATGATGTGTGAATGGATCTATAAAACTGTACGAGTCCATGTGAAGTCTGATAAAAAAAAAATCTGGAAGCACACGGACATTTCACACAAATTTAAGAATGTATAATAAGGTATTTTACAGATAACATTATCACTTCAACTCATACAGAACAGATACAGAATAATATTTACATCCAGGAGCTTACCGCTGACGTCTCGTCTGATTAGAGTCGTTTTCTGCTGGTTCTTCTCCATCTGGTCAGACCTTCATGTCAACATCTCCCAGCCATGACTCGGCTTGTCACAATCATCATGGCAGTCCTGAAAATAACAAGGTCACATACATTGTATACATACTTGGGTCTCCCCCCCTGAATACAGATATGTTCCCCCTTCATTAATATACTAATGAACACCCACCATTAAAAATATAAAACGATAAGCAGCAGTGTTCCCTTCATTCATTCATTACAATTTCTGTCACCCAATAATATAAATTATTCAGTCTGTGACTCTCTCCAATTAACAGTAAGGCTATGTTCACATGGAAAATATGCAGGTACAAGCAAAGTGAATGAGATCCTTGAAGTCTCATGCTCACATTGATTATTTTTTCTTTGCAGATTAAAATCTACATAATGCCAGTTATTGCAGCTTATTTCAGCCATACTAATAAGTGGGGGGAAAATAAGCTACAAAAGCATGTCAAAAACGTGGCCAAAAAAATGAATTTTTCGCAGTGTTCTTCCAGCCAACACATTAGGATATGCAGCAGAATTTTCTGCTGCAAATACTGAACATGTGCACATAGCTTGTCCTGTGTCCCCTCTCATTCATTATAAATCCTTGATAGCATCATAATGAATTTGGGGATGGGAGAAGACACAATCAGGTACTGAGAATTCTCTGCCACCTCTTAATTATAAGTCCCTGACAGCGTCTTCTCCCACCTTTCAATTCATTATAAAGGGTTCTATGCACTTTACTGCCTCTTCTCCTACTCCCCAATAAATTTTAAGTCCCCAATAGCATCACACTGAATTGTGAGATGGAAAGGAACGCTATCAGGAACTTGGCACCCGCCTCCACCACCCAATTCATTTTCTATCCATATTTAACATCCTAATCCCCCTCCTCCCGTTAATAAGTCCATTAATAGTCCCCCTTCTTTCCTTCCCAATCCCCCACATCCATTATTGCCTTCTCCCCGCATCCCATCATTGCCTTCTCCCCCACCTCCATTATCAACCTCTCCCCCACCTCCATCATCGCCCTCTCCCCGACCTCCATCATTGCCCTCTCCATCATCCCCTAATGTATTGTTACAAAAAAAAACACACACCACCACTCACCTCTCCACACGTTCCCCCCGCAGAATCGTCACCGGTAGCTTTCTCTTTGATACAGACTGAATGCTGACGTCTGTATGTCCACCCCTGCAGAAGTGTTTCCAGCACTATTCCTGTCATCTATCGAACAGCTCAGCTTCCAGGCCTAAATTGGAGCCATGAGAGCAACCAGTCCCACCTAGCTGCTCCTAAAACCCGGACCCAAAATCTGGGCTCATAAAACCCCTTAATGACCGGAGATTTTTTCAGTTTTACGTTTTCGTTCCCCTCCTTCCCAGAGCCATAACTGTTTTTATTTTTCTGTCAATATGGCCATGTGAGGGCTTATTTTTTTGTGGGAGGAGTTGTACTTTTGAATGACACCATTGGTTTTACCATGTCAAGTACTAGAAAATGGGAAAAAACTCCAAGTGCGGTGAAATTGCAAAAAAAGTGCTATCCCACGCTTGTTTTTTGTTTGCATTTTTTACTAGGTTCACTAAATGCTAAAACTGACCTGCCATTATGATTCTCAGGTCATTACGAGTTCATAAACACCAAACATGTCTAGGTTCTTTTTTATCTAAGTGGTGGAAAAAAATCCAAACCTTGCTAAAGAAAAAAAAAAATAAAAAATTGTGCAATTTTTGTTACCCGTAGCGTCTCCATTTTTCTTGATCTGGGGTTAATGAGGGCTTATTTTTTGCGCACCGAGCTAACATTTTTAATGATACCATAGTACGTTCTTTTGATCGCCCGATATTGCATTTTAATGCAATGTCCCGCGACCAAAAAAACGTAATTCTGGGGTTTGGAATTTTTTTCTCGCTACGCCATTTAGCGATCAGGTTAATCCCTTTTTTTTTTTTTTTTTAAATCTATCAATAAAAAATGTCATATTCTTAACATTTTTTTGTTTTTATTTTGGCATGCTTCAATAGCCTCCATTGGAGGCTAGAAGCTGCCACAACTCGATTGCCTCTGCTACACAGAGGTGATGCTCAGATCGCCCCTATGTAGTAGAATTGCAGCACTGCTATGAATGCCGACCACAGGGTGGCACTCATAGCAATCCGGCATTCCATCCGATGGCAGAAAGGGGTTAAATAGACCACTAAGATCTATCAGTGATGGAGCCTCTGACTAGTTTTACATCACCGAGACTAGGCACCTCTGTGCCATATATGCTCCATCTAGGACTTGTTCAGCTGCCATATTACAACGGTTACAGTCTTACTGAAAAGAAGCAAAGAAACAAGAGAGATGGCTGCTAACACTAGATAATGGAAAAGAACAAAGAATACAAGAAATTAGTTTTGCTTCACTGACTGCAGCAAAGCCTTTGACTGTGTGGATCAATAGAAACTTTGGAATACCATGAAGGACAAAGGTGTGCCGAATAGTGATGAGCGTGTGTACTCGTTGCTCGGGTTCTCCAGAGCACGCTAAGGTGACCTCCGAGTATTTGTTAGTGTTCAGAGATTTAGTTTTCATCACGGCAGCTGGATGATTTACAGATACTAGCCAGGCTGAGTACATGTGGGGGTTGCCTGGTTGCTAGGTAATCCCTACATGTAATCAAGCTGGCTAATAGTACTTAGTAATACTTAATCTCCGAGCAGTCATAAATACTCGGAGACCACCTGAACAACGAGTAGACGAGCACACTCGCTCATCACTAGTGTCGAACCTTCTAATCGGCCTCATTAATAACCTTTACATCGACTAAGAAGCAACAGTGAGAACAGAACACAGCGACGTGGCATGGTTCAAAGTAGAGCAAGGTGTCAGATAAGGCTGAATGATGTCACCATTTCTCTTCAATTTATATGCATCAAGTATCAACAATAGGGATGAGTGAGTAGTGAAATATTAGGACTAGCTATACTCGTAACGAGTAGGTTCTAATACTCGGTTATTCGTAACGAGTATTTGTATTGTAAGGTGACATCAAGTCGGCTTAGTAATGGAGAGGTGTCAAAAAGACACCTCTCCATTACTATTCCTATACTTGTTAATGGGTTAAAAAAAAAGACACAGCCAGAAAAAAGTATTTTAATGAAATAAAACAATAAACATAGTTTGACCATTTTATTGTTAATGCTAATCCATGCGATGACCTCGATGTCCTGTAAAAAAGAAAAAATAATATACCAACAATATACTGTACCCATACCTGTCCGGCATTCGGTCCCACGCCGTAATCCATATCTAGGGGATATACAGTTTACAACCGGGAGCTGTGCTAAAGCGACAGTCCCGGCTGTAAACCACTGGTGAATGAATGAGAAGCTGCCGGCTGCAGCATCAGTGACTAGCGCTGACATCACCGATGCTGCACACCCTCACAGCCTGACCCGTGGTGAACTCTGGACAGTGGGAAAATGTACTGGCAATTTCCCAAGCTCAAGAGTTCGCCGCAGGTCAGGCTGTGAGTCAGCGCAGCATCAGTGACGGCACCACTAGTCACTGATGCCAGCTTCTCATTCTATTCCCTGCTATTAGCTTTTCTCTAATAGCACTGTCACCTGTTGTACTGCTCCTCCAGCCACAATGCCTCTTTAAGAAAGGAAGTCTGTTTAGAAGGGGAATTAAATCCTTGCAAATTATGTGACAGTACTAATAGCATTTACAGTGATAAAGTAATACCCCTAAGTACTTCATATATTTGAATATATGGCGATAAAGTTGGAGATGAGATAGAAATGAACAATGAAACAGAATACAATAATCTTCGTCCTTTGACAGAGTATGCAGTAGGAGAAGGAAAAAGGTCATAGTGCTGTAGTCCAAAATTTTACAGAGGCAGTGGTGGTAGTGCTCCTTTTACAGTACTGTTGTTAAAAAGTGAATATGATAATCTAGAGGAAATGAGCAGCTATAAATAGTCAACTTTTACAGCCAAGATGGTATGGTTGAGCAAGATTATTATAACAGTAAATCAAGATAAGTCTTTATAGGCCTTCTCCTTATTATTGGGATTTCTCAGCATCTCATAAGAGATTCTTAACAGTAATAATAATAAATAACAGTAACAGTCATAATAAAAAAAGACAAAATTAGTGTCTGATGCCAATACAAGCCCAAACAAGTTTACATTGAAGCAAGTAGGTTCACTGGATTGAAATGTAGTCCTGTGTTTCTTATCGCTTGTGTCCAGGTGCATGACAATCTCAGAGGGAATGGATGAAGAGAGCTGACGTGGGATCAACATTTAAAGAGTTGCTAAGACTGTTTGTCCATCTTCTAGGAATCTGATGGTATACAATCTGTAGTTGTGTTGGAAATAAAGGGCAGAAGAAGAATCCCTATTTTTATCAGATGCTCTCTTCTGGAGTGCAGTAGTGACTGGTCTTAAGTTGCGTCTCCAGTAGGGTTGCAGGAGTAATATCTGCAATCAGTTGCACCAAACTTTGTAAATCTATGAAAAGATTGGAGGTGTCCCACAGCGGCTACTAGATCATTAGCGATTTCATCCCAATGAAGCTTTAGAATTACATCCCTTGGTAGATCTGGATTTGCTGGCTTTGTAAATGTCCTGTGAATTATATCAATTTGGAAAGAATTTGGATCTGCTTGGATCATTAGAACAGCAGTAAGGTTTTGGGCTATCTCTTGGTGCTGTAATAGATTAGGGAAGTCTTTTGATTCTAAGGGCTCCTTTTCACTTGCAAGACATACGTCCGTGTCTCGCAGGTTAAAACACTCCTCGGGCGCCGGCATTCCACAGCGGAGCGTGCGGCCACACAGCAACTCATGGAGCCGCGCGCTCCGCTCCCAAGTGCCGAAGCCAGACGAGGGTTTAACCTGCGAGACACGGACGTATGTCTCGCAAGTGAAAAAGAGCCCATATGCTGTATCTCTCAGATCTGTTTTCCATATCTTTATATCGTAGATCCAGACCATCTGGTCAAACAGAACATTGATCGAATCGGGACCTGTCTTCTTTCACAAAGTTGATAAGGTCATCTTTTTTATACTCCAGATCGGCTGTCCTCTGTTCTAGGTCTTTGTTTTGTCCAAAGATATTTTTGACAGTGGAGGCTAGTTTGGTTCTAAAGTTGGGTTTGATTTGTTCATGCATCTCATTTTCTCATGAGATTATGGTTTGTTTTTTTTAAACTCTTTATATTGAAGTATTCCACAAAATAAGATAAACATATGATATCATAGCGTAACGTCAAAATAATCCATATATCAAAATTCACATTGACATAGATATGACAAAATACCTTCAATAATAAAGTATACAAACAAACAAATAAAACATAACCTTCAGTATAATATATTTTACCAGGCATTGCACTTCCTAATCAACACAGTTTTAATAAATGTTTTAAAGCTGGTACCAGATCAGGTTATAATAGACACGTTATTAATCCTACATAGATCATCACATTCATAATCCAGAATAGATATACAAATCAGGGACTATGTCGCAAGACTGAAGAGACCATAGCACCAAGAGCCAAATGTGTCAATGGCAAGTCACATCACCTTTCCTAAATCTTATGAAATTTCTGGGACATCCTAACTTTCTGTATAGTATGTTTTCTTAAGGAATTACGTCATTCACAAGTTTCTTCCACTGATTAATCGAAGGGGATTCCCCCCCCCCCCCGCAATACTATCGCCTTCCTAGCCATAAATAGAACTTCCCAAAGAAATATTCTATCATGGTGGACAAACATCTCATCGTCCACAACCCCCAAAATGCACAATTCCGATCTACATTCGATCAGTATCCCCATTATCTGCACCAGTGTATCTACGACCTCACTCCAATATCTCTGAATATTCCTACAGTTCCAAATAAGGTGCCAGAAATCAGCCCCAGATTCCTCACATTTATGACATTCATCAGTCGCCCTCTACCAAATTTATGTAGTCTACTTGGGGTCAGATAGGATTGGTGAAGAATATACAACTGTATTAACTTGTTATTCAGAGCAGGTGACACCATCGTATGTGCTTCTAGGATATTGCTCCACTGATCATAAGTGATAGAGGGGATTAGATGTCACCATCTACTCTCCACAACGAGCTGAGGGCATGCGATTTTAGAGTTTAATAAAAAGGTATAGAGGGAGGATATTACACCTGTGGGTCCTTGAGTCGATAGTATTCCTGTTATGATCCGGTGACCTTGGAGCCGCATGAGACTTTCTCAGGAGTAGGTGGAACCTGTACTGACCGCAAACCCTAAACTATCACCGCAACTAGAAGTAGCAGTGGGGTGTACCTAACACATCCTAGACACCTCGACAAAGCCGGAGGACTAAATACCCCTATAGATGGAAATGGGAATTCTATCTTGCCTCAGAGCAGAACCCCAAAGGATAGGCAGCCCCCCACAAATATTGACTGTGAGTATTAGAGGAAAGACACACGCAGGCAGAAATCAGGATTTAGCAAAAGAGGCCAAGCTAGCTAAATAGGAAAGGATAGGACAGAATACTAAGCGGTCAGTATTAAAACCCTAAAAATATCCACAGCAGATAATACAAAAATTCCACCATCTAACTAAAGACATGGAATGTATATCTGCATCTCCTGAGAATCCAACTTGACTGAAATATCCAAACACAGTCTAAGCTGGACAAGAAAAAACATTGAATAGTACTGAATTGTAAAGCACACAGCATGTGTGCTGCAGAAACAAAACCAGACACTTATCTTTGCTGATTTGGCAGCAGGGCAGGAGGAACCAGATAGAGATGCAAAACCTCCAAGAACAATGGACAACTGGCAAGGGCTAATGAATCCTGAACACCTAAATATCCCAGTCAGAGCTGCAATCAGCAGGGACACCTGACCAGGACTGCAACTCAGGGACAACTGCATTACCACCTACCACCACCGGAGGGAACCCAAGAGCAGAATTCACAACATATTCCCATCAGTGGGTATTTAGATATTCTCATTCTAGGGTACGGGAACTGAAACATTGTGGCGTGTCTTAATTGGAAATATCTATAAAAGTCTCTGTGGGGAATTCCAAACCTGACATGGATTTGTTCGAATGACAAAGTTTCATTTTCAAAAAACTGACTAAGTGTTGATATTCCATTTTGTTTCCAGAAAATAGGGGCCTGTAAACACTGAAGGTGCGGGAGTTTGGGATTATCCCATATCTGAATTTCCCCAATTTGATCAGAAAATTTAAAAATGCGTTTACTTTCTCGCCAAACCTGTATTGCCAAGCTATGCGCAAATAACAAACCTTGAGGTAGCCTGTATGAACCCTCCAATATTGCCCATGGAGTATTTTCACCCAAAAAATGCACGAGGTGAGCTTCTGCATTATTAATTTCACCCTGATTTACCCAATGTTTTAAGTAGCACAGGTGACCAGCCAGATAATACATAAATATAAGTCAGGGACCGCATATCCACCTTGGTGTTTGGGCATCTGCAGGGATCCAGTACTTAATTTAGGTCTTGACGGACCCCATATAAATGCTGCTATCATACTATGCATTTTTCTAAAAAAAAACTTTAAGGGACCCTTAATGATGTGTGTTCCAGCATATATAAGCATTTAGGAAGAATTATCATTTTAATTAATCCAATTCTTCCCGAAACAGATAAGGGAAGTCGGGACCATATCCCAAACTTATTCCTCATCAGATCTTCCAAAGGGTATATATTATCTTTAAGGTCTCTAGTCGGATTTTGATTAATTATGTTGCCTAACTATTTGAATTTTTGCACTACCTTTAAACCACATAGCACGGGTTCAGTTATGTTATCTATTAATGGAATGATCACAGACTTACTCCAATTAATTTTAAGACCGGATAGTTCCCCAAAATAATTAATAAGATCAATTGCCCTTGGAAGAGATTGCTCTACTTTATCCAGAAAGAGAACTAGATCATCAGCATATAATCCGACCTTATCCACTCTAGAGTTGATATTGATTCCCTCCACCAGAGGATCCTGTCTAATTGCAAGTGCAATTGGCTCGACTGCAAGAGCAAATAGCATTGGGGATAGTGGGCAGCCCTGTCTAGTTCCCCTACCCAGGTCAAAATAATCTGACAACAAGCCATTAACAAGAATATTAGCTCTGGGCATATAATAAAGTACTTCAATCCACTTGCAAAAATTTGTCTGAGAAACCAAATTTCAGAAGAACACGTTGCAAAAACTTTCACTCCACTGAAACAAAAGCCTTCGCAGTATCTAGAGAGGCTATCGCCCAAGGCTTCTCATACTTGTGTCCTATCTGAGTCAGAACCTGCACTCTTCTAATATTAGAGGAGGTGGATCTCCCCGGCATAAAGCCAGATTGATCTTCATGTACTATGTTAAGTATTACTGATTTAAGTCTGTTGGCTATTAGTTTAGTGAGTATTTTATAGTCTGTATTGAGCAGAGATATGGGGCGGTAAGGGCCACACTCCTCAGCAAGTTTATCTAGCTTAGGTATTACCACTATGGTGGCATCATAAAAGGATTGGGGGAGTGAATGTCTTGCAAGTGCCTCAGAAAGGGTCTGCATCAGAACCGGCCCTATCGGATCCAGATATCTTTTATATAGTTCAGGGCCTGGAGTTTTACCACTGGAGAGAGACATGACTGCCTCACGAATTTCCACCAACGTGATATCTCTATCCAAAAAGGCCCGAAAGTCTAGGAAACTGTATATGGTCCAAATATTAGTCAATTTCTCCTATATTATGATTTAGTTGGGAACTATATAATTCTTTAAAATATTCTTCAAATCTGTTTGCAATTTGGTCAGACTTAAGCAGCGGAGTTCCTTCCACCGCGTTGAAGGCAAGAATGGACGGAGACGTTTGATTTTGTTGGCCATATATGCCAAGAATTTACTCGATTGGTTTTCCAATTCAAAATATGTCTGATTAGAGAAAAAAAGTTTTCTCCTTCAAATGCGTCAGGTACTCCCTTCCCTATGCCAAGTCACTTATGCAATGAATCATCAGAGCAGTTAATGATATATTCAACTTCCAACAATTTACATTCCTCAGCCAGTCTCTGCTCCCTAATACAGGACTCTCTTAACCCCTTTCTGCCATTGGACGTACTATTCCGTCCATGTGGGGTGGGCCCTAATTCCCAAGGACGGAATAGTACGTCCAGCACGATCGGCCGTGCTCACGGGGGGAGCGCGGCCGATCGCGGGCGGGTGTCAGCTGCCTATCGCAGCTGACATCCGGCACTATGTGCCAGGAGCGGTCACGGACCGCCCCTGGCACACCGCGATCAAACATGATCGCTGTGTGCCGGCGGTACAGGGAAGCATCGCGCAGGGAGGGGGCTCCCAGCGGGCTTCCCTGAGACCCCCGGAGCAACGCGATCACATCGCGTTGCTGCGAGGGTCTCCTACCTCCTATCTCTGCAGGCCCCGGATCCAAAATGGCCGCGGGGCTGCATCCGGGTCCTGCAGGGATTACTTCCGGGTGCCGTGCAGGTGCTTGTAAGCCTGCACGGCTGTAAGTGAGATCGGTGATCTGACAAGAGTGCTGTGCACCCTGTCAGATCACTGATCTGTGATGTCCCCCCCTGGGACAAAGTAAAAAAGTTTAAAAAAAAATTCCCACATGTGTAAAAAAAAAAAAAGAAAAAAAAATTCCTAAATAGAGAAAAAAAAAATAATATATATATTATTCCCATAAATACATTCCTTTATCTAAATAAAAAAAATCAAACAATAAAAGTACACATATTTAGTATCGCCGCGTCCGTAACGACCCCACCTATAAAACTATATCACTAGTTAACCCCTTCAGTGAACACCGAAAAAAAAAAAAAAAAAAAAAAATGAGGCTAAAAACAACGCTTTATTCTCATACCGCCAAACAAAAAGTAGAATAACACGCGATCAAAAAGACAGATATAAATAACCATGGTACCGCTGCAAACGTCATCTTGTCCCGCAAAAAACGAGCTGCCATAAAGCATCATCAGCGAAAAAATAAAAAAGTTATAGTCCTCAGAATAAAGTGATGCAAAAATAATTATTTTTTCTATAAAATAGTTTTTATCGTATAAAAGCGCCAAAACATGAAAAAAATGATAGAAATGAGGTATAGCTGTAATCATACTGACCAAAAGAATAAAACTGCTTTATCAATTTTACCAAACGCGGAACGGTATAAACGCCTCCCCCAAAAGAAATTCACGAATAGCTGGTTTTTGGTCATTCTGCCTCACAAAAATCGGAATAAAAAGCGATCAAAAAATGTCCCGTGCCCGAGCATGTTACCAATAAAAACGTCAACTCGTTCTGCAAAAAACAAGACCTCACATGACTCTGTGGACCCAAATATGGAAAAATTATAGCTCTCAAAATGTGGTAACGCAAAAAATATTTTTTGCAATAAAAAGCTTCTTTCAGTGTGTGACAGCTGCCAATCATAAAAATCCGCTAAAAAACCCGCTATAAAAGTAAATCAAATCATCACCCCCTTAGTTAGGGAAAAATAAAAAAAATTTAAAAAATGTATTTATTTCCATTTTACCATTAGGGTTAGGGCTAGGGTTAGGGCTAGGGTTAGGGTTAGGGCTAGGGTTAGGGCTAGGGCTAGGGTTGGGGCTAGGGTTGGGGCTAGGGTTGGGGCTAGGGTTGGGGCTAGGGTTGGGGCTAGGGTTGGGGCTAGGGTTGGGGCTAGGGTTGGGGCTAGGGTTGGGGCTAGGGTTGGGGCTAGGGTTGGGGCTAGGGTTAAGGCTACAGTTAGGGTTGGGGCTAAAGTTAGGGTTAGGGTTGGAGCTAAAGTTAGGGTTAGGGTTTGGATTACATCTACGGTTGGGAATAGGGTTGGGATTAGGGTTAGGGGTGTGTCTGGGTTAGAGGTGTGGTTAGGGTTACCGTTGGGATTAGGGTTAGGGGTGTGTTTGGATTAGGGTTTCAGTTATAATTGGGGGGTTTCCACTGTTTAGGCACATCAGGGGCTCTCCAAACGCGACATGGCGTCCGATCTCAATTTCAGCCAATTCTGCGTTGAAAAAGTAAAACAGTGCTCCTTCCCTTCCGAGCTCTCCCGTGCGCCCAAACAGGGGTTTACCCCAACATATGGGGTATCAGCGTACTCGGAACACATTGGAGAACAACTTTTGGGGTCCAATTTCTCCTGTTACCCTTGGGAAAATACAAAACTGGGGGGCTAAAAAATAATTTTTGTGGAAAAAAAAATATTTTTTATTTGCATGGCTATGCGTTATAAACTGTAGTGAAACACTTGAGGGTTCAAAACTCTCACAACAAATCTAGATGAGTTGCTTAGGGGGTCTACTTTCCAAAATGGTGTCACTTGTGGGGGTTTTTTACTGTTTAGGTACATTAGGGCTCTGCAAACGCAATGTGACGCCTGCAGACCATTCCATCTAAGTCTGCATTCACAATGGCGCTCCATCCCTTCCGAGCCCTCCCATGCGCCCAAACAGTGGTTCCCCCCACATATTGGGTATCAGCGTACTCAGGACAAATTGGACAACAACTTTTAGGGTCCAATTTCTCCTGTTACCCTCGGGAAAATACAAAACTGGGGGCTAAAAAATAATTTTTGTGGGAAAAAAATGTTTGTTTTATTTTTACGGCTCTGCATTATAAACTTCTGTGAAGCAGTTGGTGGGTCAAAGTGCTCAATACACCTCTAGATAAGTTCCTTAGGGGGTCTACTTTCCAAAATGGTGTCACTTGTGGGGGGGGTTTCAATGTTTAGACACATTAGTGGCTCTCCAAACGCAACATGGCGTCCCACCTCAATTCCTGTCAATTTTGCATTGAAAAGTCAAATGGCGCTCCTTCGCTTCCGAGCTCTGTCATGCGCCCAAACAGTGGTTTACCCCCACATATGGGGTATCGGCGTACTCAGGACAAATTGTACAACAAATTTTGGGGTCTATTTTCTCCTGTTACTCTTGGTAAAATAAAACAAATTGGAGCTGAAATAAATTTTGTGTGAAAAAAAGTTAAATGTTCATTTTTATTTAAACATTCCAAAAATTCCTGTGAAACACCTGAAGGGTTAATAAACTTCTTGAATGTGGTTTTGAGCACCTTGAGGGGTGCAGTTTTTAGAATGGTGTCACACTTGGGTATTTTCTATCATATAGACCCCTCAAAATGACTAAAAATGAGATGTGGTCCCTAAAAAAAATGGTGTTGTGAAAATGAGAAATTGCTGGTCAAATTTTAACCCTGATAACTCCCTAACAAAAAAAAATTTTGGTTCCAAAATTGTGCTGATGTAAAGTAGACATGTGGGAAATGTTACTTATTAAGTATTTTGTGTGACATATCACTGTGATTTAATTGCATAAAAATTCAAAGTTGGAAAATTGCAAAATGTTCAAAATTTTCGCCAAATTTCCGTTTTTTCCACAAATAAACGCAGGTAATATCAAAGAAATTTTACCACTATCATGAAGTACAATATGTCACGAGAAAACAGGGTCAGAATCACAGGGATCCGTTGAAGCGTTCCAGAGTTATAACCTCATAAAGGGACAGTGGTCAGAATTGTAAAAATTGGCCCGGTCCATAACGTGCAAACCACCCTTGGGGGTGAAGGGGTTAATATATGAGATTATAGATTAGATACATCCCCTCAAATATGCTTGAAGTGTTTACCATACTACCAATGTATCAGGAAAGTCAGCATGGTCTGTTATAAATAATTCTAATTGGTCAACTATTCTATCCTGTTCCCCTATAAGGGATAACCAAAATGGATGTATGCGGAACCTCTTGGGTCTATTGGGGCCGCCTAAGTAAAGGCATATCACCAATGGGGCATGGTCTGACACCGCCCTAGGAGGTATTCAATTTCACACAGATCAGATAATACAGCATGGTTTCCAAATGCATGGTCAATTCAGGACAGAAAACGAACAGCTGGCGTATAACAGGAAAATGCCTTCTCAAGGGGATGTTGCTGTCTCCACAAATCAATCCAGCCCATCTCCGTTATAAAGCCTCCAATATAGTAGTGTCCTGGCTATTAGGCCTCAAGTTTGCAGCACTCAATCTATCCAAATACATGCTAAGAACCATATTGAAGTCACCCATACATAACATCTTAGCATCATGAAATCACGATACAAAAATCGCAGACTGATGAAGTACCTCCATCTTAGTGGGGGCATATTATAAATATTAAGCAATACATAAGGCATCATATATATAAATGCATAAGTAAAAATAAATCTAGAGATTTATGTATCACAATGACTACCCCCCTAGAATAGGACATGTGTGTAGCGTGTTTCTGCCATTGTATCCATGGTTTATTCATTCTGAATATAGTGTCTGGTGTTAGGTGAGTTTCCTGAAGACATATTATTTGCTCCTGTGTTTTACGTATTTGAGAGAATATCCTATTTCGTTTCCTAGCGGTCCCCAGTCCCCTGATGTTCCATGAAAGGAGTTTAAGTGACGCCATGTAGAATTTGTAGAAAATTCTTATCAAAAATAACGTTCACTTTAAGAATGATCAGATCCATCACATACAAACTATTTCCGGACAGTAGAATATAAGTGAGATTTTTATGTTGCTCTAGGTTTTCAGGTAGTTGAAACACATGTCCATAATTTGAGGACTTGACTAGCCCAAGTTTTAATGTGCCTATCTGAACCTGGCCTAAATATAACATTTTCTTTTATCCTACAGAAAACAGAGTCCAAGTCCACCAATATGTAATAAAATCAATATGTTTCATTATATTTACAATAAACCAGGTAAAAAGATCATTATATTAATCATACAAGTCCAAAAGACAAAGGCTCAGATGTTTATGGCAGCTGATCAGCAAAAAAGTAACAGGATGTGATAATAGCAGGCCTACAAGTATATACACTGCTCCAAAAATAGAGGGACACTTAAAAAACAAAATATAACTCCAAGAAAATCAAACATCTGTGAAATCAAACTGTCCACTTAGGAAGCAACACTGTTTGACAATCAATTTCACATGCTGTTGTGCAACAGATGGAAATTATTGGCAATTATCAAGACAAACTCAATAAAGGAGTGGTCCTGCAGGTGGGGACCACAGACCACATCTCAGTACCAATGCTTTCTGGCTGATGTTTTGGTCACTTTTGAATGTTGGGTGTGCTTTCACACACGTGGTAGCACGAGACGGACTCTATAACCCGAACAAGTGGCTCAGGTAGTGCAGCTCATCCAGGATGGCACATCAATGCGAGCTGTAGCAAGAATGTTTGCCGTGTCTGTCAGTCTGTCAGCGCTGTGTCCAGAAGCTGGAGGCGCTACCAGGAGACAGACCAGTACACCAGGAGACAGGCCAGTACACCAGGAGACAGGCCAGTACACCAGGAGACATGGATGGGGCCGTAGGAGGGCAACAACCCAGTAGCAGGACCGCTACCTCAGTCTTTGTGCAAGGAGGAACAGGAGAAGCACTGCCAGAGTACTGCAAAATGTCCAGCAGGCCACAAATGTGCATGTGTCTGCACAAACGGTTAGAAACCGACTCCATGAGGATGGTCTGAGTGCCCAACGTCCACAGATGGGGGTTGTGCTCACAGCCCAACACCGTGTAGGACGCTTGGCATTTGCCACAGAACACCAGGATTGGTAAATTCGCCACTGGCGCCATGAGCTCTTCACAAATGAAAGCAGGCTCACACTGAGCACACATGAAAGACATGACAGAGTCTGAAGACGCCGTGGAGAGCAATCTGCTGCCTGCAGCATCCTTCAGCATGACCAGTTTGGCAGTGGGTCAGTAATTGCGTGGGGTGGCAATTCTTTGGAGGGCCACACAGCCCTCTATGTGCTCACCAGAGATAGCCTGACTGCCATTAGGTACAGAGATGAGATCCTCAGACCCCTTGTGAGACCATATGCTGGTGCGGTTGGCCCTGGGTTCCTCCTAATGCAGAACAATGCCAGACCTCATTTGGCTGGAGTGTGTCACCAGTTCCTGCAAGATGAAGGCATTGAAGCTATGGACTGGCCCCCCGTTCCCCAGACCAGAGTCAGATTGAACACATCTGGGACACCATGTCATGCACCATCCACCAACATCACATTGCACCACAGACTGTCCAGGAGTTGGCGGATGCTTTAGTCCAGATCTGGGAGGAGATCCCTCAGGAGACCATCCGCCGCCTCATCAGGATCATGCCCAGGCGTTGTAGGGAGATCATACAGGCACGTGGAGGCCACAAACATCACTGAAGTTGGATCAGCCTGTAACTTCATTTTCCACTTTGATTTTGAGCATCATTCCAACTCCAGACCTCCATGGGATATTAGTTGTGATTTATGCTGATCATTTGTAGGTTTTACTGTTCTCAACACATTCCACTATGTAATGAATAAAGATTTACAACTGGAATATTTCATTTAGTGATATCTAGGATGTGGGATTTTAGTGTTCCCTGTATTTTTTTGAGCAGTGTACATTGTTTCTGTTATTTAGGTGCATAAAGTGCTAGTACAAAGAATTCATCATGTGAGGAGATCTAACAATTTTTTCTCTTATACAGTGTGTGCACAGACCTGGTGCATAAACATCACCTCTATCATTCAAAATGCTAGTGCATAAGAAATACTGGCATGTCTAGCCCATGAATATACAACACTGGCATAGAGTGCATAAACTCACCTAAGGAGCAACAATTCGTGTCCGTTCATACAGTGGGATCACTTACCCATATTTCAACCTGTGTGACCAGCAATGTCTTCAGTCCCTGGGGCTGGTCACACAGGTTGAAATATAGTTAAAAAATTGGTGGACTCTATATTCTCTGTAGGATACATATACGTTTGGAGTGTCCATTTGGGTTACTTAGGGCAATCTTAAAGGCACCTGGCCATGTTAATTTATATATAATGCTACTAGTTTAGTTGACATGGATTCTAAATAGAACTTTGCAGGGGAATTAGCAGCCACCAATTTCCTCTTACACATTCCAGACATTTGGAATGGGTTTTACGCAGCTGATCAAAATGGCAGTAATTTTCGTAGGTGCTGCAAAGGAGGATAAGTGAGAGATAAAAAAAACACTCCTGATTTCTCAAAGGGACCTGCACTTGTGACTTTCATAAATATATTTCGAATACTGCCATTAGAGTTTGCAAGAGTGCTGCAATAGGTAGCTAAAATAGTAATAGGTATGAGTTTAGCTGGAGAGTAAAGTCTTTGAAATGGTCATAGGGTGACAACCAAGTCCTGTTAATAGTTTAACAGCTACATGTGCTCTATTGGCTATCTGTACTTTTAATAGCTGGCTTATCGCTCTAAAAACCACACCTGACAAAGCATTTGTGAAACGCGGTAGGGTGTTTAGAGGGGGAGGTTTTTTTTTACAGTCAACAATATTTTGTTCTGCTACTGTTTGTGACTTTCATCTGTAGGCCACATTATGCAAAAGATTCTCGCGTCCATTACTATATGGTCAGAGACATTTGGTGACTACACTCAAAATCAGTGTTATATATTTACCTACTATATGTGTCATCATGTGCGTACATGTGTACATGTTGTCCTATGAATGGAACTTTTTTTTTTTTTTTTTTTGTACTATTAGGGCTACTACAGTTGCTCATCCACCAATTGGTGTTATAACTTCAAGCCTGGCACTTTTTTTGTGTTTCTTAGGTCTCGTAGTGCCTTCCGAAACACTTTACCACTACTTGGTTTTACAATCCTTTGAATGCAATTGCATAGCAGCAGGTTGCATTTACCTGATATCACATGACCTGTGTAATGCTCAGTGTGCCCCCTGTGTATAGGAAGTGTGCTATACATCTCCACTTCATCTTATTGACCCCTTCACCCCTAAACCTATTTTCACCTTCGTGACCAGGCCAAATTATACAATTCTGACCAGTGTCACTTTATGTAGTTCTAACTCTGGAAAGCTACAACGGATCATGGCGATTCAGAGATTGCTTTCTTGTGACATATTGTACTTCATGATAGTGGTAAAATTAGTTTGATATGACTTGCATTTATTTGTGAAAATATCGGAAATGTGGCAAAAATTTAGCAATTTTCAAACTTTTAATTTGATGTCCTTTAATCAGAGAATTAGGTCACACAAAATAGACATTTCCCACATGTCTACTTTACATCAGCACAATTTTTGAAACAAACTTTTTTTTTTGTTAGAAAGTTACAAGGGTTAAAAGTTGACCAGAGATTTCTAATTTTTCCAACAAAATTTACAAAACCGCTTTTTTTTGTTAGGGATCACATCACATTTGAGGTCACTTTGAGGGGCCTATATGACAGAAGATGCCTAAAAAGTGACATCATTGTAAAAATTGCACCCCTCAAGGTGGTGCTCAAAACCACATTCAAGAAGTTTATTAACCCTTCAGGTGCTTCACAGGAATTAATGAAATGTATATGGATAAAAATGAACATTTAACTTTTTTTCACAAAAATGTTACTTTAGACGAAGAGGTTTGAAAAGCAGATTTTTATGGAATGTTCTGCAGGTATCACGTCACATTTATGTGGCAGAAAACTACATTTGAGACACAGTGCAAAGCTCAGAAGGGACAAAGAACCATCGGAGTTCAGATTTTGTTGGATTGGTTTTAGGGTGCCATGTTACATTGGTTGAGCCCCTAAGGTGTCAGAATAGCTTCTGGAGACATGCACCTGAAAATTAGGCCAGCTGTCATCACTACAGAAATGCTAAACATATGGACGCTAAATGTGGTTTAGGCATACTGTGATGCTCAGAAGGGAGGGGGGCATTTGGATTTGGAAGTGCAGAACTTGCTGAACTTCAATTGAGGTCCATGAGCTATAGCGCTTTTCTAGAGCCTTTGTACTGCCAGTAACTTAAAATCCCCCTTATTTCCATTAACAGATTCCGATTTTTGGGAGAAAGAATAAACAAAAAATAGCAATTCAAAAATTTTTTTTTTCTTTTTAAGTCATTTCACGTGTGGTAAAATTGATAAGGCAGCCTTATTCTTCGGGTCAGTACGATTACAGCTATATCACATATATAGTTTTTTTATCTTTTGGAGCTTTTACACAATAAAAACTATTTTAGAGAAGAAAAATTATTTTTGCATCACTATATTCTGTGGTCAATAACTTATTTTTATGCTGACAGACCTCTATGGCAGCTTATTTTTTGCGGGAAAAGATGACGTTGTCAGAGATACCATTTTTTATTTAGATTGGTCTTTTTGATGGAATTTTATTCCACTTTGTGTTCGACGGTATGATGATAAAAAAATAAAGAGGCAAAAAACTATGCTTTAACAGTGTTCACTGACTAGGTTAACTAGTGGGACAGCTTTATAGGTTGGGTCGTTATGGACGCGGCAATACTAAATATATGTACTCTTTTTTTACATAAATAAATGTATTTATTGGATTAATTTTCTTTTTTTTTGTTCTTAACTGTGTGATTTTTTTTTATTTTTACAAGTTTAGTAACGTTTTTTCAAGTGTTTATATTGTCCCAAGATGGGACATCAACTTCAAACTGACAGATCGCTAATCTATTACTCTGCAATGTGGCCATCTTTCGGCCCGGGTTCACCATGGAGACCGTCGGCATAATGCGATCGCATTGCGTTGTGCCGATAGGAGCACAGAGGGAGCTCCCTCTGCGATGCCCCACGATGTCGCTGTCACTATTGACAGCAGCATCACAGGGGTTAAACTTGCACGGTTGGTGCTAGCACCAATCGTGGGAGTCGCTGTACAGTGTCAGCTCTCACTGCTGACAGACGCACTCAATCGCGGCGGTGATGAGCCTACACAATCATGGTGTCATAGATATAAGGTGACTTGCAGGAACCCAGCTCCCATGTCGAGAAGGTATTTGACCCCTTCTGACATTTGAAGTATATATGTCATGATCGGGATGGACTTCCCAACTGATGCAGTACATGTTCATCATGGTTAACACCTGCACACAGGGGGCTGTGCACGGACGATCGCCACCAGGAGTCAACCGATTTTGATAGCCAATACCTGGCTCTCAGTACCAGGAGCAGTGTCCTTGGATCAGAGACACCGCAAAGTCATCGCGGGGTCTTAAATCTTAGCCATGGTGATCCAATGTCGTCATCCAGGTGACCAGGCACTAGCAAGTTAGCAAGATCATACGCAGTGCAAGAGCTAACTAACTTGTCTCTGCAGCATGGACAGGTTATAAGGTATAGCGATGTTCTTGCATTGCTATACTTTATAACTGCAATCTGAATGAATAAAGTGAAAATCCCATAATGGGAATAAGTAAAAATGAAGTGAAAAAAGGAAAAAAAAAAAAAAAAAAAAAAAAAGGTTTAACAAAGTTGTAAAACTATTTAAAAAAAAAAAAAAATCACAAAAAATATATAAATATATTACCCAAACAAAGATTATGAAAAAAAATAAATAAAAGTAATAAAAGTACACATATTTGGTATTGCCACGATTGGAACAACCCGACCTATAAACCTGTCCCACTAGTTAACCCCTCTAGTGAACAATGTAAAAAATAAAATAAAAAGACATAGTTACTTACCAGTAACATGATTTCTCAGAGCCCATGACAGCACCACGGAGAGAGGGGATCTGCCCTTCAGGGACAGGAAACCTACAGATAAAAAGGGCAGTACCTCTCCCTCGCATCAGTTGGTTTACAGAGCATAAGAGGACCTTAAGGTTATTGTCAAAAGATTAAACATTTTTATCATACTACTTATAAGAAACACTCCGTGTCTATACACAAATCACACCACAAACAGTGAAAGTGTGCTCACCCACATGTGACGGGAGGGAACGTAAGGGCGCTGTCATGGGCTCTGAGAAATCCTGTTACTGGTAAGTAACTACGTCTTTCTCCTTCCCCCCATGACAGCCCCACGGAGAGAATTACAGAGAATTGTATATTTAGGGAGGGACCACAGTCTGTATAACCCTTCTCCCAAACGTTAGGTCAGGAGAAGAGGCTAGGTCAAGCCAATAGTGTTTGAAAAAGGAAGAAGGTAATCGGTAATAACCAAGTGGCAGCCTTACAGATAAGCTCTATCGATACCTCTGACCTTTCTGCCCAGGAGGTTGCCACTGCCCTCGTGGAATGAACTCTCAGACCCTCCGGGGCGACATTCCCACTAGATGAGAAGGCCAACAATATTGCATCTCTTATCCATCTTGCAAAGGTAGTTTTGGAGGCCTTGAGTCCTTTCCTAGACCCCTGAAAGCAAATAAACAGATACCCCTGCGTGGATGCTAAGCACTGAACCAAACATCTTTTTACATCTAAAGGGTGGAATTTCTCCTCTTTTGTATTTTTGGGGTTTTATCAAAAGGAAGGAAGGACTACTTCTTAGGACCCGTGGAAAAAAAGATGCTACCTTGGGCAAGTAAGCAGGGTCAGGTTTTAAAATAACCCTGTCTTCCAGGATTTTAATGAAAGAAGGATCTGCAGATAAGGCTTGTATGTCGCTCACTCGCCAGGCTGATGTTAGAGCCACTAGAAGGACTGTTTTAAGGGACAGAACCGTGAGTGAGGCCGAATCTAAGGGTTCAAAGGGAGAACCTGTTAGGGCTGATAGGACTAAATTTAGATCCCATGGCATCAATTATTGGCTGACAATGGGCCTAGATAGTGCGGAGGCTACAATAAATCTTGCTACCCATGGATTGTCTGCTATATTGTGTATAAGGCCCCCAGAGCTGCTACCTGAACCTTTAGGGTGCTAGTAGCCAGGCTTCGCTCCAACCCCTTCCGTAGAAACTCCAGGATTGCCGTAATTGGGACTCCGTCCTGGACTCTCACCCCTGAGGTGATAGGAATTTCTTCCAGGTTTTACCATAGGCTCTGGTAGTGACAATTTTCCTACTCTGAAGTAAGGTGAAAACTAAATTTGGGGTAAAACCTCTGTCACTCAAAAGCACTATTTCACATTCCTTGCTATTAAATGTAAGTTCGCTGCCTGAGAGTGAAACACCGGTCCCTGAGAAAGAAGGTCCAGGATTTCTGATAATACCCAAGGATCGGTGATAGACATCACCCTCAGCCAGGAGAACCAAGTTTTTGGTATTTCATCCTGGGTCAAATGGCAGACCGTGCCTGAAATCCCGAGGAATGACCAAACGCTTCTCGGCATCCTCCCACACCTCCATAATCATTGCCTGGATGTGGTCGTTCACAGGAAACACAAGATGAATCTGTGACCTCAGGCCCCCAAACATCTCGTCTTGTACTGACTGAGGTTTCTGGGATTCCTCTATCTGCATTGTGCTCCTAACAGCCCGCAGTAGCTCATCTGTGTTGTCTGAGGGAAAAAAAAGGTACCTCTTGCACACCTCAGGAGGTTCTGAGGTAATCTCCCCTTCTTCCTCTAAGTCTAAGCATACGGACTGGTCATCATCTTCTGAGGATTGCTCCATTTCCCATCTAGGTCTCTTTGGACGGAGATCCTGTTGGGGTGATTGGGCTGGTAAGAGGCCCGAGATGGAAGCCTGAACCTCCTCTCTAACCATGGTGTGCATTTCCGTCAGAAAGGAAGACTGCTCATCCTTGATGACTTTAAGGATGAATACTTCACAAAGCAATTTAACCCATGCATCTAGTAGCTTGCCGCTACAGATGGTGCATCTCCTGGATTTCCCCGAGGACTTGCCAGTCCTCCTGGGCGCAGGTGTCAACTTGGCTGGCATTGTGTCATCCTAATACAAACACAGGATCGTTAGTTAACCCCTGGTATTCTGGCCCTAGTACCCTTGTCTTTAAAGCTACTCACGATCATTGGTCATTCTGGGGAAGCAGCGCTCCTCACAGGATCTTCCATTCTGATCCAGAGGTTCTCTCTGTCACAGCCTTACATAGAACAAGGCAGTTTTATTCCCTAACTTGTCTTCTCTCCGCCTGGCAGGTCCTCTTACGGAATTCCCTGGGCTGCATACCGGCTTCGTCGTGTCTGACGTCACCGGAAAGCGCCCCAGTCGCAGTCTGCGTTCCAGCCTGGAACACATCCGGAAGTTCTTCTGTCACACCCGAAAGTGACGTATGCGTCTGCGATCTGCCGGTGATGGATGCCGAGAGCCCTTGCAGGAGGGAAGCGGCTCCAAGCCCCAGAGCTCCCGCTCAACAGGGCTCTTGGCTTACGAACCCCCCTTCGGGGGGGTGTCGGCCCCGGACGTCTTGACAGGGCGAAGGAGAGGATGGACTCCTGAAACCCCTGAGCCCACAAGGTAAGCCAGGAAGCACCAAAGCTTCAACCCCGACCTTCCCCTCCTCTCTCGTGTCTGTCCTTACAGGGACAGGAAAAACACTGGGGATGTGGGTGGGAGGGATCTTTTAACCTCTCCTGTGTTTCCTGTCCCTATAAGGAAGGAAGGACAACTTCCATGGTGCGGTTAGGAAGGACAACTTCCATGGTGCAGTGAGGAAGGACGTCCTGGAAAAATGTTTTTTTGCATCGTCAAATTTAGATCGCTATAAATTTTCCATATTTTGTGTCTGCCAGTCATGTAAGAGCTTGTTTTTCGAGGGACGAGTTGACGTTTTTATTGGTAACATTTTCGGTCACAACATTTTTTTAATCGCTTTCCATTATCATTTTCGGGAGAGAATGAACAAAACCAGCAATTCAGGATTATTTCTTTTTTTTATGCATCTCCAAATGTGGTAAAATTGATAAGGCAGCTTTACTCTTCGGGTCAGTACGATTACAGCGATACCACATTTATAGTTTTTTTTTAGGTTTTGGCGCTTTTATACAGTAAAAACTATTTTATAAATAAGCAGAGCTATAACTTATTTGTTTGCTGATGGAGCTGTATGGCGGATTGTTCTTTTGCAGGACAAGATGACGTTTTTAGTGATACCATTTTTATTTATATTCGTATTTTTGACTGCATTTTATTCCACTTTTTGTTCGGCGATATGATGATAAAGCATGGTTATTTGCCCCGCTTTTATTATTTTTTTTTATGGTGTTCACTGAAGGGGTTAAGTAGTGGGACAGTTTTATGGGGCATGTCGCCCTGGACGCGGAGATACCAAACGTGTTTTTATTTTGTTTATTTTTATTTTTTTTACATAAAAATAGTACAATATATTTTTAGTTATTATTTTTTTTTTATACAATTTTCAGATTTTTCAAGAAAACATTTTTCCAAATTTTTTTTTACTTTAATATCACAGTTGACACCTGGCAGTAAGAGCCAGGTGCCAGCTGTGATATCAGATGATCACCCGGCGGGGATTGAGTGCACAGCTTCTGTGTGCGTAATATCGTACTCAGTACGTCCAAGGTATTGAAGGAGTTAAAGACAGGATGGATCTTCAAGAAAATGTTGCTTACACATCAGTAATCACTAATCAGACCTTCCATCACCTAAAAGGGGAGTCACACTGTCTATTTAAACAGGAAATGTTTGGTACCAGCTTTATCCATGATTAAGAACTTCTTTTTAGTCTGAAACGCGTAGGAATGATCGCATATTACTTGGGTGTACTGAGATGCTAATTTTTACCATGTTTTGGAATAACGTTTTTTAATTGTTTTAATAAAAGAAACGTCTGGAAAACCTTCTATTATTATTAGGCCATTGGCTACACCGGGCAGGAGTGGCATTTCTGTGCCAAAGTTTCTTTTAGAGTGAAACTGTCACCAGGTTTGGCCGATATAAGATACGGCCACCGCCTTTCAGGGCTTATCTACAGCATTCTATAATGCTGTAGGTAAGCCCCCGATCCCACCTGAAAGAGAAGAAAAATAACTTATTATACTCACCTGCATGGCGGTCCGGTACGATGGATGTTGCAAGTCCGGTGCCTCCTATCTTCTTATGATCGCCGCCCTCCTGTTGCTTCATGGCTCCCGGGCATCGCACTCCTGCGCAGGCGTACTTATCTGCTCTGTTGAGGGCAGAGGAAAGTACTGCAGTGCGCAGGTGCCAGGAAAGGTCTGAGAGGCCCAGCGCCTGCGCACTGCAGTACTTTGCTCTGCCCTCAACAGAGCAGATAAGTACGCCTGAGCAGGAGCGCGATGCCGAGGAGACATGAAGCAAGCAGGAGGGCAGCAATCATAAGAAGATGGGAGACGCCGGACACGGACCTGCGATAACCATTGGACCGGACCGCCCCCTGGGTGAGTATAATAATACTTATTTTTCTTATCTTTCAGGTCAGATCGGGGGCTTATCTACAGCATTATAGAATGCTGTAGATAAGCCCTGAAAGGCGATGACTATCTTATATCGGCCAAACCTGGTGACAGGTTCGCTTGAGGCGTCAATGAGGGTGAGCTGGACCAGATCTGCTTAAAATAAAATAAAGCTTCCCTATGTACTGCCCCTTGACTAGGCTCACTAGCTGAAAAAAAGAAAGGATAAGCAAGATATTCAACCCTGGGTTCTCTGTAGAATTTCTAATATACTGTTTGTTTCAGAATGACAGAAAATTTTGCAGACTGACAAGTTATGTGGGCAATTTTATCTCCAACTTTTAAATTCATTTGTATGCTTAAAGGGAACCTATCACCCCGTTTTTTAAAGATTAGATAAAAATAGTGTGAAATAGGGGCTGAGCTGGGCTTTACATTACTGCCTTTTTGGTGCCTTTACACCCCCGTTAGGCTGCCGAAATACCTTTGTGAAGTGGCCGTTTTGTCCTGTCACTCAAGTTGGTCAGGTCGGATGGGCGTGGTCACAGCGCTGTTTCTCCCCCAGATCAGGCTCATCATTACGTTGGTGGCGTAGTGGTGTGTGCATGTCCAAGGTCCCGAATCCTGCACAGGGGTGTGAAAATAGCAGCGATGTCCGTTATCTCATTGGTGGTCGGTGGGCGCGGCCATCTTGCTTTGGCCGCGCGTGCGCAGAAGCGGCGCTCTGCTGGCCGCGGCTTCAGGAAAATGGCCGCGGGCATCCGCGCGTGCGCAGATGGCTATCGCGGCGGCCATTTTCGTGAAGCCGAGATGCGAACTCTGCTTCACGAAAATGGCCGCCGCGATAGCCATCTGCGCACGCACAGATGCCCGCGGCCATTTTCCTGAAGCCGCGGCCAGCAGAGCGCCGCTTCTGCGCACGCGCGGCCAAAGCAAGATGGCCGCGCCCACCGACCACCAATGAAATAACGGACATCGCTGCTATTTTCACACCCCTGTGCAGGATTCGGGACCTTGGACATGCGCACACCACTACGCCACCAACGTAATGATGAGCCTGATCTGGGGAAGAAACAGCGCTGTGACCACGCCCATCCGACCTGACCAACTTGAGTGACAGGACAAAACGGCCACTTCACAAAGGTATTTCGGCAGCCTAACGGGGGTGTAAAGGCACCAAAAAGGCAGTAATGTAAAGCCCAGCTCTGCCCCTATTTCACACTATTTTTATCTAATCTTTAAAAAACGGGGTGATAGGTTCCCTTTAAGGTTCACTAACGGCAATAATAACCTAAAATTGTTGTACTTACTATAACAGAAACAGCTGTATTATCCAAGAGGAACAACTCTCTGCCAATGGCTACTAAAATTAATGTCATTCTATCCTGTAGGAGAACTGTCCAACAAGAAGGTGGCACTTTAGTACCTGAAAAACATAAAACACAGAAAAATTAATTAAGCATTGGTTTATTTCTCTGTGGTTTTAGAATTTTACAGTTCACCACCATTTACATCAGGCATTGTGCACAATTATGCTCATATTCAAAAACACCTTATGGTCAAGTCACAGCAAGCAAAATACACTACAATTATTCTTGTGGTTTAGGTGGAAATCAGAACTCTGAAAAAACTCCAGAAAACATAGGAACTCTTTATATATCTGGTCCTATCATCAGGTACAAAGATTTTGGATCACTTTATGTAATCAGTTACACAGAATTGTTTGATCTGGTCCCACTTGGAGGCTTTGTTAAATAGACCAATACCACAAGTATATTCATAATCTTATATCAATTCTGTTTCTTACAGCTAGGATAATACCGTATATACTCGAGTATAAGCCGACCTCCCTAATTTTGCCACAAAAAAATGGGAAAACTTATTGACTCGAGTATAAGCCTAGGGTGGAAAATGCAGCAGCTACCGGTGAATTTCAAAAATAAAAATAGATGCTCCATACCGTTCATTATGGCCCCATAGCTGTGCCATATAGTGCTCTGCACCGTTCATTATTGCCCCATAGCTGTACCATAGAAAGCTGTGCCATATAGTGCTCTGCACCGTTCATTATTGCCCCATAGCTGTACCATAGAAAGCTGTGCCATATAGTGCTCTGCACCGTTCATTATTGCCCCATAGCTGTGCCATATAGTGCTCTGCACCGTTCATTATTGCCCCATAGCTGTACCATAGAAAGCTGTGCCATATAGTGCTCTGCACCGTTCATTATTGCCCCATAGCTGTACCATAGAAAGCTGTGCCATATAGTGCTCTGCACCGTTCATTATTGCCCCATAGCTGTGCCATATAGTGCTCTGCACCGTTCATTACTGCCCCATAGCTGTGCCATATAGTGCTCTGCACCGTTCATTATTGCCCCAGAGCAGTGCCATATAGTGCTCTGCACCGTTCATTATTGCCCCATAGCTGTGCCATATAGTGCTCTGCACCGTTCATTATTGCCCCATAGATGTACCATAGAAAGCTGTGCCATTGCTGCTGCTGCAATAAAAAAACAATGACATACTCACCTCTCTTGCTTGCAGCTCCTCAGCGTCCCGTCCCGGCGTCTCTCCGCACTGACCGATCAGGCAGAGGGCGGCGCGCACACTATATGCGTCATTGCGCCCTCTGACCTGCACAGTCAGTGCGGAGAGACGCCGGGAAGATGGAGCGGCGCCCGGCGTGTGGAACGCGGACAGGTGAATATGTAATACTCACCTGCTCCCGGCGTCCCGCTCCTTCCTCCGGACAGCTGGTCTTCGGTGCCGCAGCCTCTTCCTCTATCAGCGGTCACCGTTACCGCTCATTAGAGAAATTAATATGCGGCTCCACCCCTATGGGAGTGGAGTCCATATTCATTTCTCTAATGAGCGGTCCCACGTGACCGCTGAACAGGGGAAGAGCTGCGGCACCCGGAGACCGTGGGACTGCAGGGACAGCGCCAGGAGCCCCGGAAGCAGGTAAGTATGCCTCAGCGCCCTCTCCCCCTCACCCGCCGACCCTGCCGCCGACCGTGACTCGAGTATAAGCAGAGAGGGGCATTTTCAGCCCAAAAATTTGGGCTGAAAATCTCGGCTTATACTCGAGTATATACGGTACTATTGCAGGTGCCTGGAAGTCTCCCTAAATTACCGCAGTCTTGATAGAAATTGTAGCTCTTTTGCATCATTGTTAGCAATAAACTTTCAAATATCTTCTTAGATTAAATCCACTTACCGTATATACTCGAGTATAAGCCGAGATTTTCAGCCCAAATTTTTGGGCTGAAAGTGCCCCTCTCGGCTTATACTCGAGTCACGGTCGGCGGGTGAGGGGGAGAGGGCGCTGAGGCATACTTACCTGCTTCCGGGGCTCCGGGCGCTCCCCCTGCCCATCCCACGGTCTCTGGGTGCCGCAGCTCTTCCCCTGTTCAGCGGTCACGTGGGACCGCTCATTAGAGAAATGAATATCGACTCCACTCCCATAGGGGCGGAGCCGCCTATTCATTTCTCTAATCAGCGGTAATGGTGACCGCTGACAGAGGAAGAGGCTGCGGCACCGAAGACCAGCTGTCCAGGGGAAGGAGCGGGACGCCGGGAGCAGGTAAGTATGTCATATTCACCTGTCCGCGTTCCACACGCCGGGCGCCGCCCTGTCTTCCCGGCGTCTCTCTGCACTGACTGTTCAGGTCAGAGGGCGCGATGACGCATATAGTGTGCGCGCCGCCCTCTGCCTGATCAGTCAGTGCAGAGAGACGCCGGGACGGGACGATGAGGAGCTGCAAGCAAGAGAGGTGAGTATGTGTTTTATTATTTTTATTGCAGCAGCAGCACAGCTTTCTATGGCACAGCTTTCTATGGCACATCTATGGGGCAATTATGAACGGTGCAGAGCACTATATGGCACAGCTATGGGGCCATAATGAACGGTGCAGAGCACTATATGGCACAGCTATGGGGCAATAATGAACGGTGCAGAGCACTATATGGCACAGCTATGGGGCAATTATGAACGGTGCAGAGCACTATATGGCACAGCTATGGGGCCATAATGAACGGTGCAGAGCACTATATGGCACAGCTATGGGGCAATAATGAACGGTGCAGAGCACTATATGGCACAGCTATGGGGCAAATATGAACGGTGCAGAGCACTATATGGCACAGCTATGGGGCAATAATGAACGGTGCAGAGCACTATATGGCACAGCTATGGGGCAATAATGAACGGTGCAGAGCACTATATGGCACAGCTATGGGGCAATTATGAACGGTGCAGAGCACTATATGGCACAGCTATGGGGCAATTATGAACGGTGCAGAGCACTATATGGCACAGCTATGGGGCAATAATGAACGGTGCAGAGCACTATATGGCATAGCTATGGGGCAATAATGAACGGTGCAGAGCACTATATGGCACAGCTATGGGGCAATAATGAACGGTGCAGAGCACTATATGGCACAGCTATGGGGCAATAATGAACGGTGCAGAGCACTATATGGCACAGCTTTCTATGTTACAGCTATGGGGCAATAATGAACGGTGCAGAGCACTATATGGCACAGCTTTCTATGGTACAGCTATGGGGCAATAATGAATGGTGCAGAGCACTATATGGCAAAGCTATGGGGCCATAATGAACGGTATGGAGCATCTATTTTTATTTTTGAAATTCACCGGTAGCTGCTGCATTTTCCACCCTAGGCTTATACTCGAGTCAATAAGTTTTCCCATTTTTTTGTGGCAAAATTAGGGGGGTCGGCTTATACTCGGGTCGGCTTATACTCGAGTATATACGGTATTTGAAAAGATTTGGTCCCCTTAGAGTATTTATATGTCTTCTGTGTATTGCATCTATGCGCCATAATTATATATACTCTGTTGCTGTTATTCCTTTCCTTGAAAGTCTGGTGATTTTTCCCTCCTATTTCTGGATACTTTGTGACTCCTCCTGTTCTTACACTTTTTTCTAGCTCAGGTTTTGGGCTCCTTTCTGGGAGCTCTTTGCACACCATTTAGCGAGACAGATTAATTTTGAACAACATCTGGTAAACTTACTAGTAAATAAATACGATCATCTACAGCTGAAACCAGAAGTTTACATACACTATATAATTAGACACATATGCATGTTTTTCTCAATATCTGACATGAAATCAGAATAAACCTTTCCCGTTTTAGGTGAATTCAGATTACCATAATTATTAGTATTTGCCAAATGCCAGAATAATGAGAGAAGAGAGAATGTTTTAGGGCATTTTTATTACTCACTGCAAAGTCAAAAGTTTACATACATTTCATTAGTATTTGGTACCATTGCCCTTAAAAAGAATGACAGGGATATCCTTCCACAAGCTTCTCACATTAGTTGCCCATTCATCCTGACAAAACTGGTGCAACTGATCCAGGTTTGTAGGTCACATTGCTCGCACCAGCCTTTTCAGCTTGATTGAGATCAAGGCTTTGTGATGGCCACTCCAAAACATTGACTTTCCTATCATTAAGCGACTTTGTTACCATTTTAGCAGTATGCTTCGGGTCATTGTCCATTTGGAAGACCCATTTCCGCCCAAGCTTTAACTTCCTGGCTGATGTCTTGAGATGTTGATTCAGTATTGCCACATAGTCTTCTTTTCTCATGATGCCATCTGTTTTGTGAAGTGCACCAATCCCTCCTGCAGCAAAACAACCCCACAACATAATGCTGCCAACCCTGTGTTTCACAGGGTGGTGTTCTTAGGCTTCCAAGCTTCTCCCTTTTCCTCCAAAAGTAACAATGGTTATTATGCCCAAAAAGTTCAATTTTAGTTTCATCAGACCACAGGACATGTCTCCAAACATTAAGGTCTGTGTTCCTGTGTGCATTTGCAAACACTAATCTGTATTTTTAATGTTTCTTTTGGAATAATGGCTTCTTCCTGGCAGAGTTGTCCTTCAGCCCATGTTAATATAGTACTCGTTTCACTGTGGATATTGACACAATCTTACCAGCTGCCGACAATATCTTCACAAGGTCTTTTGCTTTTGTCCTTGGGTTGATTTGCACATATCGGACCAAAGCACGTTCATCTCTGGGACACAGAACCCATCTGCTTCCTGAGCAGTATGATGGCTGGACATTCCCATCTTGTTTGTACTTGCATATAATTGTTTGTACAGATTAACTAGGCACCTTCTGGTTTCTTGAAATTGTACCCAAGGATGAGCCAGACTTGTGCAAGTCCACATTTCTCTTCCTGATATCTTGGCTGATTTCTTTAAACTTTCCCATGATGCTACACAAAGAAGCAGTGTGTTTCAGGTGTGCATTAAAATACATCCGCAGGTGGTTCTCTAAGTAACTCAGACGTTGCCAAAAAAAACCAAAAACACTATCTGAAGCCTCAAAAACACATGACCTCATCATATGGGCAGTCCAGAATAGTTTAAAGGCATTGTAATCTTAGTGTATGTAAACTTTTGGTTTTGCAATAAGAAATTAAAATGCCTTAAAACATTCTCGCTCTCTCTCTCATTATTCCGGCATTTGGCAAAGATTAATAATTATGGTAATCCTAACTGACCTAAAATAGGAAAGGTTTATCATGATTTCCTTAGGAAAACACGGCACTTCTGGAATTCTGGTGGTGCACAAGCAGGATAACCAAATCCGTCAACTGCGATATAGAAATACTTGGCACTCATTTGGGTGTATTCATTAACTTATTTATTGAATGAAGAAAGTCCAGAAAAATAAGACGTTTCGGTCAATACCAGACCTTCATCAGTCATCTGGATAGAGGAGATCTCAGTATTTCGACATCGCTGTATTCTGATTTCATATCAGATATTGAGAAAAACAAGCATATGTGTTTTTTATATAGTGTATTTAAACTTCTAGTTTCAACTGTACCTATATGTTTTTCAGTAAGGCTGTTATATTATTTGGGTCACAGAATCTCACCTCCTCTTCTTTTCTATTACGTTACGTTTAGTTTCTCAATGTCAACCAATGAACTGTATATATTTATTTTTACCTCTAATTTGCAATATCTTATTGAATTATACAGTTATATGTTGCGAATTTGATTGTTTTACTAAAAAATGTTGAAACAGGGGCCTTTCATACAGCCAAATCAGATCTCATGCATGCTTTGCACTGAGGAGAGGCAACACCACGAAAAAAATGTGTGTGCAAATAAAATTAAAGCAAAATGAGAATTTTATTCTAAGTCATATGGCAAGGCTTGCTTGATATTGACTTATAGGATTGCTATTTCCAGTAGGTGGCAATAGAGTTCAAGTTCTCTTCTTCTCTTAAAGGTAAGGTACCGCGTTTGTAGATCATTAAAGGGAACCTATCACCCCGTTTTTTAAAGATTAGATAAAAATAGTGTGAAATAGGGGCAGAGCTGGGCTTTACATTAGTGCCTCTTTGGTGCCTTTACACCCCCGTTAGGCTGCCGAAATACCTTAGTGAAGTGTCCGTTTTGTCCTGTCACTCAAGCTGGTCAGGTCGGATGGGCGTGGTCACAGCGCTGTTTGTCCCCCAGGATCCTGCTCATCATTACGTTGGTGGCGTAGTGGTGTGCGCATGTCCAGCAGATGAATCCACTGCCCAGGAGATGAATAACAGCGCGGTCTTCGCTATTCAGCCGTTTACCGGTGGGCGCGGCCATCTTTCCTGTGGCCGCGCCTGCGCAGATGGAGCGCTCTGCTGCCCGGGGTTTCAGGAAAATGGCCGCCACGATCTCCATCTGCGCACGCGCGGAATCCCGCGGCCATTTTCCTGAAGCCCCGGGAGCAGAGCGCTCCATCTGCGCAGGCGCGGCCACAGGAAAGATGGCCGCGCCCACCTGTAAACGGCTGAATAGCGAAGACCGCGCCGTTATTCATCTCCTGGGCAGTGGATTCATCTGCTGGACATGCGCACACCACTACGCCACCAACGTAATGATGAGCAGGATCCTGGGGGACAAACAGCGCTGTGACCACGCCCATCCGACCTGACCAGCTTGAGTGACAGGACAAAACGGACACTTCACTAAGGTATTTCGGCAGCCTAACGGGGGTGTAAAGGCACCAAAGAGGCACTAATGTAAAGCCCAGCTCTGCCCCTATTTCACACTATTTTTATCTAATCTTTAAAAAACGGGGTGATAGGTTCCCTTTAATAAATCACTGTAATGTAGCATAACATGCTGCTATAACCAAGTTTTAAATGCATGTGAAACAGATTTCGTGTGTTATATGAGTTTAAAGAAGGAACTGGGGGCTGATATCTTGGTTTCACAGCAGTTCACGACACTAACAGTGTCATTTTACGGCACCCCATGGACATAGAAGATAATAGACCGCCGCGGACCCTATCTATAACATTGTGGCTGCTTTAGCAGTGAGCTGGGCACGCCTCTGTGGGCTGCACAACTCACTGCTGTAGGTGTGACTAGCCGCCATTTTATTATAGCCCAGTGCTATCTGCCGAGCTCCACTTACTCTCTATCACAGGAGAAATGTGCACTGCTCCTCTGTGCTCCAGGCACTGGGCAGACATCCTCTGCCCCTCACAGGCTGCCCTGTGTGCTTCTCCTGCTGTGTCTCCGCCTCCCCCCTCACACACAGTCCCTGTGATCCCTGGTAAGCTGCATTCACAGCCTGCAGAGAGAGGTGACACCTGACACCTGTTTCTGCCATACAATGTATCTCTCTCCTCCCTCCACAATGCCTGGCCATTCACTGCAGACCTGGAGCTCCTTCTTATCTTACTGAGGGATGAGTCACAGACAGCTCTGCACAGACAATGCTGCTCCATACACACCACATAAACTATGTAACTGTGTTTCTGATGCAGTAACTGCTGGTGATAGCAGATCACAGAGCAGTCACCCACAAAATGGCTCTGCCCTGTGATGCTGCTCTTCATTCTGCCCCAGAGATACTAGACCACCCAAAAGGGGAGGGAAATGGTGATGTCAGCAGTTACTGCCCCAATTTTCCAGCTAACAGTAAAGCTGGTAAGTCTTACTATAGCTGCTTGAGGTCTAAAACGGAAAATGCTCCCCCTAGTGGTCAATATATATATTTGTAAGAAAATATATAATATTTTTCATATAGAAATGTTTGCAAACAGTGCAAACATTGCATTAATACATTTCATTTACTATTTTAAGCTTAATTTCACAAAAAAACAAACTACAAAAAAACTGGTGGCACCTTCCCTTTAAGAGACAATTTCCCCACTTAACTTCACAGAGCAGCATGGCCTATCAGTCTCCTTACACTGGAATGCCACTCTCCATGAGGAGAGACATTATCCATTAGACCCCAAAAAGGAACATAGAAACACCAATTAGATGTTGGCCTTGCTTTGCACTGCTGCAAGACTACAGTGCTAACAATATTTTAAAAGTAGTACATTAAATGCCTGAAGTAAGCTATAAAGTGCATTACCTTGTGTATCTGGCATTCTGCGTAATTTTACTTCTTCAATATTTGAAGCAATGGTGAACTTAAGCGCTCCAGTTAAAATTGCAATGCCAGTTCTGTATTCGGAATGAAATACCTGAGCTTCCTGAACTTGGTTTTGCTTAACTTCCTAAAAAAAAAAGATGATCCAAAAAAGGTTAAATTAACAATTACATTACAATGCAAATATTGCATACATAAAATACAATCTTATAATAAAGATATTGTTTTCTCTTCTAAGTCTTTTACTGCTGTGGTCATGAGTGTAGATGGCACATAGTCGCTGCAGCCAAACGAAGATCTGCAGGAGAAACACTGGAACAGAGATGCTTTAACAAGTATTTCTTATATTAAAGAATTTCTGCATTTAATTTTAATCTGATTGATTGAAGGTGTTAATATATTTGGAAATGTACCAATCATTAAAAAAAAAAAAAAAATCATTACAGTCGTGCACATCTACATTTCAGATATTTCTGACGCGTTTTGAATCTTCTTGTGGTATTTCAACATAGCGTAACAAGTGGTGTATGATATAGAACCAAAAAGAAGCATAACCAGAAGGAAATCTACTCCTCTAGCATGCTGAGTTTAACTACCGTATTTTTCTGACTATAAGACGCACTTTTTTTCCTCCAAATTTGGGAGGAAAGTGTGGGTGCGTCTTATAGTACGGATATAGCATGTGGGGAGGGGGGTAGCAGCGAGTAGAATCACAATGATATCCCACTTCAGGATGTCCCCGCTGCCGGAATCAGCTGCTGGGGAAACCACATGGCCCCGCTGATTAAGTGCAGTGAATATTCATTAGAGGCTCCCGCCCACCGATCAGCTGAGCGGGGAGCAGCAAATGAATACTGCACTTAAGCAGCGACACACAGTTTCCCCAGCACTGATTCTGGGGAGAATCTGTGTGTCCGGGGGAGGAGGCAGCAGCAGCAGGGGCCAGGAGATCGCTGCATACCTACCTGTGCTGGACGCTGAGCTGTCTGTGGTGCACAAGGAGGACCTGTGTGATGTCAGAAGTGGGCGGGCTGGAGCATCACATGGCAGTTCAGAGCCCTCCCTCTTCTGACATCATCATAGGTCCTTCAGACTCCCACCTAGAATCTGCAGCTTCCTCTTATGTCCTGCGCGTGCGCTGTGGAAAGGCAACAAGAGAGAGGGCTCTGTGTGTGCAGCCATGGGATGCTCCAGCTTTTACCTCACCACAGGCAGGCTCCCACAATTAAGAGGTTAGTCTTTACAAAACACAATAAAGCACTCTGCCACTCCTTTGGTGAACTATAACTCCCAGCATGTCATAGGATCTGCAGGACATGCTGGGAGTTATAGTTCTCCCATGGGATTTTAAAGCAGCACTCCAGTGTTATTTTGCAGTGCTGGAGTGGTGCTTTCACTATAAGCCCTGTGCCCCCATTCTTATACTCACCCTCCAGTGTCTTCATATAGTATACAGACACCACACTGGTCCCGCAGCTTCCAACATAATAACATACTACTATATATAATAACACCACATATAATAGTATGTTATTTATGTTATTAAATATTTTACCACATTTTTTTTGCTTCAAATATTTTTTTCCCTGTTTTCCACCTCTAAAACCTGGGTGCGCCTTATAGTCCGGTGCGTCCTATAGTCCGAAAAATACGGTATATAGAGCAGCCTCCTAGGAAAACCGAAAGCAAGGCAGCCTATATACATTAAATCGGTACAATAATTTAGATGGCTATGTGCTCTGGTCTCCATGTTCAGGAACCAAAAAGCCTCCCTCAATTCAAGTGGCTGCATCTAAATTTCACCCTCTTTGGTTTATTTGACACATTCCATACATTGTATTAAGCATCAACCTTCATAAGTTTCATAAAAGTGCTTAGATATACTGCATAAGCAGTGTTTTACAGTGAATAATTTAGGTAATGCATAAGCTAAATGTTCTGCTATTCTAGCTCTTAGGGTATGTGCACAAGTTGTGGATTTGGCTGCGGATCCGCAGCGGATTTGGCCCTGCGGATCTGCAGCAGTTTTCCATGCGGTGTACAGTACTATGTTATCCTATGGAAAACCAAATCCGCTGTTAACATGCTGCGGAAAATTCCGGCAGAAACGCAGCAGTTTATTTTCCGCAGAATGTAAATTCTTTGTGCGGAATCCGCAGCGTTTTTACACCTATTCCATTATAGGAATCCGCAGGTGTAAAAACACAGGCGATATCTGCAGAAAATCTGCACAAAATCCGCAGGTCATTTTACCTGTGGATTCTGCAGAATCCGCGTGGAAAAATCTGCAATGGAATTCGCAACATGTGCACATACCCTAAAAGGGAACCGGTCACGTCCAAAAACAAAACACTATTTACCTATTAATACAGGATTAATCTGCAGGTAAATAGAATTAAAATAGCATAGCTGCAGCATGTTGACAACACGCTCTGCAGCATGTGTGTACAGACCAGGGTGCCAGTCAAAGAGCTGGGGAGTGATTACAGCATGCTCATATTATAGCGAGTGGTGACTGTACTCACTCCTTGCACCAGACTTCTGACTGAAAGCAAGCGGCTACAAAGAGGATATAGGTTGTCCCTATTCATTCTGCGTGCCAAAGATCGCAGTAAGGCTTGGCTCACATTTATACTGCTCTCTGCGCTGAGTGCATACACCGGGGATCCGGGTAAATCTCTGAAATACATGATTCAGACTAAATCCCCAGAGGAAGATTCCCTATAATGAAGCAGATGGATACACTGAACACAATCAGACCTGTGATTTGGCGGCGGCCGTCTTTTTACGCATGCATTAAAACTTTAGTTGACCACAGTTTTGTGCACCTCTGAAAAGAAGTACCGTATTTTTCGGACTATAGGACGCACTGGACTATAAGGCGCACCCAGGTTTTAGAGGTGGAAAATAGGGAAAAAAATATTTGAAGCAAAAAAAATGTGGTAAAATATTTAATAGGTATCAAGGAAGAAAAGAGAAAATGCGGCACTCACCCTGATGAATTGCAAATTAAAGTCCTTTATTCATCATAACTTGACAACGGACATAGCAAGGAGAGGTGGCTGGGAGAGATCAGCGGTGCGGGGAAAGAGAACAGGACTACGATCGTTTCGCGCTTGTGCGCTTCCACGGGTCCAGGTCTTTTCTTCCTTGATATCCATTCACTGCTTTTTTTTGCTGAGCACCACCCTAACATTGCTGACTATACACGTGCTATAGGAGTCTTGCAGTGGAATCCTCGGGCTGCGAGTACACCACCCGCTACGTGATACCTAGTGCCGTTCATGCTTTACACTGTTTAAAATATTTAATAACATAAATAACATACTATTATATGTGGTGTTATTATATATAATAGTACGTTATTATGTTGGAAGCTGCGGGACCAGTGTGGTGTCTGTATACTATATGAAGACACTGGAGGGTGAGTATAAGAATGGGGGCACAGGGCTTATAGTGAAAGCACCACTCCAGCACTGCAAAATAACACTGGAGTGCTGCTTTAAAATCCCATGGGAGAACTATAACTCCCAGCATGTCCTGCAGATCCTATGACATGCTGGGAGTTATAGTTCACCAAAGGAGTGGCAGAGTGCTTTATTGTGTTTTGTAAAGACTAACCTCTTAATTGTGGGAGCCTGCCTGTGGTGAGGTAAAAGCTGGAGCATCCCATGGCTGCTGCACACAGAGCCCTCTCTCTTGTTGCCTTTCCACAGCGCACGCGCAGGACATAAGAGGAAGCTGCAGATTCTAGGTGGGAGTCTGAAGGACCTATGATGATGTCAGAAGAGGGAGGGCTCTGAGCTGCCATGTGATGCTCCAGCCCGCCCACTTCTGACATCACACAGGTCCTCCTTGTGCACCACAGACAGCTCAGCGTCCAGCACAGGCAGGTATGCAGCGATCTCCTGGCCCCTGCTGCTGCTGCCTCCTCCCCTGGACACAGATTCTCCCCAGAATCAGTGCTGGGAAAACTGTGTGTCCCTGCTTAAGTGCAGTATTCATTTGCTGCTCCCCTGGGAGTTGGTATGCCCTCCAATACGTAGCATGATAAAGACTCATGACAAGCCCCTATATGCGGATGTATGTTGTCTACAACTTGCGTAATGCTCCCCTGGCAGAGCAGAGTCAATGGCCTGGACGCTTAAGGGTCTCGCTAGTGTCCTACTCATCAGGCCATGGGTCTGGACAATATGAGCATCCACCAAATTGACTCCTGCTACACTGTTCACAAGCACCGAAATATTCTCAGTTATCCCACCAATAACCACCTCAGCAGGTAAGGTACACCGAGACAAAAAATGGAGGAAATACACACCCTGGTCGCCTCCCTCCACACTACCAGGGGGACGCAGCTCTTTAGATGGTGCAGGTACTTTGGCACGCGCTGGGCAGCCATTGATAAAATGACCGGTCTGCCCACAGAAAAATCATGCCCCCACTCCACGGCGAACCACAGGCAACCCCGTTTGGGAACCAACTCCTCTCACCTGCATGGGTTCGTCAGCCTGCTCAGGTGTCCCCACCTCCCTAGCAAGGACTGCAGGGGGCACATTTGGTGTATGCCTCTCCCTGAAGCGTCTATCCACCCGGATGGCAAGGGACATGGCGGACTCCAACAACCTGGGGACGGCGTACTGCACCAGAGTATCTTTAAACCTAGGGGACAGACCCTGCACAAAATGGCTCCTAAGGGCAGGGTCATTCCACTGTGTGTCTGTGGCCCACCTCCTGAACTCTGAACAGTACTCCTCAGCCAGCCAGCCCCCCTGCTTGATCTTATGGAGTCGGGATTCCGCCAGGGAGACGACATCAGGATCACCATACACCACAGCTGTAAAAAATTCGTCCAGCGACCATAGGGATGGTGAACCAGTCAGCAGGGAGAAAGCCTAGGATTGGGGATCACCCTTAAGAAGGGAAACGATGATTCCCACCCATTGCTCCTCACTCCCTGAAGAACGAGGGCGGAGCCTGAAGTATAGCTTGCAGGCTTCCTTAAAAGACAAAAATGTATCTCTCCCTCCAGAGAACCTGTCAGGGAGAGATATCTTGGGTTCTGGTTGAGCCTGTACCTGAGCCAAAGCCCAGAACCCCAACAATTGCTGCAGCTGTTGCACCACCTAACCACGCAGTACCTTATACTCCTCGGTGAGGGTCTGAAGCAATTGGGCAAAGGCCTGCATTTGAGCCATGGCTCACCAGAAAAAAAACGGGACGTTTGGTTATAATGTCACGAAGTGACTGTCCAAGCGTGACACGACCCAACGGGTGGGCAGTCACAAAAAGACAAAACTCACAAGGGAACACCAAGGACACAATAACAACGGTGGGCCCTGCGATGGGGAACGTGGAAATGGACACCTCCTGCACTCTCCTAAGGATGTGCCCTAATCTTCCTGACGTCCCTATACAGGTTCTTTCAACCTGACACCGAGCAGGATACTTTAGCCCTCGCTCGCCCTGCACCTATCACTGGGTAGGGAATTGTCTAGTAAGAACACTGGTCCCACCGCTGCACTAATAAAACACAAAGGGAAAGTTTAGACAAACAAGGTATAAGCAAACAACACTAAGGCCATGTTCACACTTTGCGGTTTTTACCGCGGAACCGCCGCGATTTTGATGCTGCGGGTCCGCAGCAGTTTCCATTGCGTTTACATTTACATGTAAACCCTATGGAAACCGCAAACCGCTGTGCACATGCTGAGGGAAAAACCGCGCAGAAACGCAGCGGTTTACAACCCGCAGCATGTCACTTCTTTGTGCAGAATCGCTGTGATTCTGCACCCATAGGAATGCATTGAACCGCTTACTTCCCGCATGGGGCTTCTCAAGGAGAAGTCATTATTATGGGGGACTTCAACTACCCTGAAATAGATTGGGGAACAGAAACCTGCAGTTCCAGCAAAGGTAATCGGTTTTTGACAACTATGAGAGACATTACCTTTCACAACTGGTTCAGGACCCAACAAGGAGGGGGGCACTGCTAGACCTAATATTGACCAACAGGCCAGACCGCATATCAAATATAAGGGTTGGGGGTCACTTGGGGAATAGTGATCACAAAATAATAAATTTTCATGTAACCTTTAATAAGATGGGTAGTAAGGGGGTGACAAGGACACTAAACTTCAGGAGGGCAAATTTCCAACGGATGAGAGAGGATCTTGGTGCAATTAACTGGGACGATATCCTGAGACACAAAAATACACAAAGAAAATGGGAGACGTTTATTAGCATCCTGGATAGGACCTGTGCACAGTATATACCGTATGGGAATAAACATACTAGAAATAGGAGGAAACCAATATGGCTAAATAGAGCTGTAAGGGGCGCAATAAGGGACAAAAAGAAAGCATTTAGAGAATTAAAGGAAGTAGGTAGTGAGGAGGCATTAAATAAATACAGAAAATTAAATAAATTCTGTAAAAAGCAAATCAAGGCAGCAAAGATTGAGACAGAGAGACTCATTGCCAGAGAGAGTAAAAATAATCCCAACATATTCTTTAACTATATAAATAGTAAGAAACTAAAAAATGACAGTGTTGGCCCCCTTAAAAATAATCTGGGGGAAATGGTGGATGAGGATGAGGAAAAAGCCAATATGCTAAATGACTTTTTTTCATCAGTATTTACAAAAGAAAATCCCATGGCAGACAAAATGACTAGTGATAAAAATTCCCCATTAAATGTCACCTGCTTAACCCAGCAGGAAGTACAGCGGCGTCTAAAAATAACTAAAATTGACAAATCTCCGGGCCCGGATGGGATACACCCCCGAGTACTGCAGGAACTAAGTACAGTCATTGATAGACCATTATTTTTAATCTTTAAAGACTCCATAATAACAGGGTCTGTACCACAGGACTGGCGTATAGCAAATGTGGTGCCAATATTCAAAAAAGGGGCAAAAACTGAACTCGGTAATTATAGGCCAGTAAGCTTAACCTCTACTGTGGGTAAAATCCTGGAGGGCATTCTAAGGGATACTATACTGGAGTATCTGAAGAGGAATAACCTTATGACCCAGTATCAGCACGGGTTTACTAGGGACCGTTCATGTCAGACTAATTTGATCAGCTTCTATGAAGAGGTAAGTTCCGGACTGGACCAAGGGAACCCAGTGGACGTAGTGTATATGGACTTTTCCAAAGCTTTTGATACGGTGCCACACAAAAGGTTGTTACATAAAATGAGAGTAATGGGGATAGGGGAAAATATGTGTAAGTGGGTTGAGAGCTGGCTCAGGCATAGGAAACAAAGGGTGGTTATTAATGGAGCACACTCGGACTGGGGTACCACAGGGGTCAGTATTGGGCCCTCTTCTTTTTAACATATTTATTAATGACCTTGTAGGGGGAATTCAGAGTAGAATTTCAATATTTGCAGATGACACTAAACTCTGCAGGGTAATCAATACAGGGGAGGACAATTTTATATTACAGGATGATTTATGTAAACTAGAAGCTTGGGCTGATAAATGGCAAATGAGCTTTAATGGGGATAAATGTAAGGTCATGCACTTGGGTAGAAGTAATAAGATGTATAACTATGTGCTTAATTCTAAAACTCTGGGCAAAACCGTCAATGAAAAACACCTGGGTATATGGGTGGATGACAAACTCATATTCAGTGGCCAGTGTCAGGCAGCTGCTACAAAGGCAAATAAAATAATGGGATGTATTAAAAGAGGCGTATAATGCTCATGAGGAGAACATAATTTTACCTCTATACAAGTCACTAGTTCGACCACACTTAGAATACTGTGCACAGTTCTGGTCTCCGGTGTATAAAAAAGACATAGCTGAACTGGAGCGGGTGCAGAGAAGAGCGACCAAGGTTATTAGAGGACTGGGGGGTCTGCAATACCAAGATAGGTTATTACACTTGGGGCTATTTAGTTTGGAAAAACGAAGACTAAGGGGTGATCTTATGTTAATGTATAAATATATGAGGGGACAGTACAAAGACCTTTCTGATGATCTTTTTAATCATAGACCCGAGACAGGGACAAGGGGGCATCCTCTACGTCTGGAGGAAAGAAGGTTTAAGCATAATAACAGACGCGGATTCTTTACTGTAAGAGCAGTGAGACTATGGAACTCTCTGCCGTATGATGTTGTAATGAGTGATTCATTAATTTAATTTAAGAGGGGACTGGATACCTTTCTGGAAAAGTATAATGTTACAGGGTATATACACTAGATTCCTTGATAAGGCGTTGATCCAGGGAACTAGTCTGACTGCCGTATGTGGAGTCGGGAAGGAATTTTTTTCCCCATGGTGGAGTTACTCTTTGCCACATGGGTTTTTTTTGCCTTCCTCTGGATCAACATGTTAGGGCATGTTAGGTTAGGCTATGGGTTGAACTAGATGGACTTACAGTCTTCCTTCAACCTTAATAACTATGTAACTATGTAACTATGTAACCAGAAGGACCTGTATAACCAACAGTCAGCTGATGCATCAGGTGACCTTATGAAGGATGGTGGGAGTGGTCACCACCAACATCAGCTGACCCAGCAGCAATGCCACCGGGGGGGAGGAAACTGCATTAACCCTCGATAACCAGAAAAGAAAAAAGGTTTTAATCAGAGGGAAACCAGATCTGCCACAGATCCAAACATGGATCGTGACAACAACCTTGGACGTATAGATATGTTATATCTTTAATGCAGCACTGCGACCGCATTCGTGGTGCTAGCGTTAAAATTCGAACGCTATCTTATCCAAGGGATCATTGTGGCGGTGGGGAGTGGTGGCGGGAAAGTCTGAACAACCAATCCATTCCAGGCAATCAGATTGCCTGAAACACTGATGGTTTCTGGCAGAAAAAGGTTCACCTGATCCAGCACTGATTGGTGCAATTGATGATGACATTGATTGCACCAATCATTTCGCACAGACGTGCTGTAACCTGCAAGTGACCATCCAGTATATTCTTAGTCTAGCTTCAGATTTGTACAGGGTGGTCACTGTCCATCTGTGCGCCATGCTGGGCATGTGACAGAAGCATGTGACATCACAGTTGCTGTAGTGTGGGCCTGCTCTTGGAGAAAATAAAAAAAGAAGAGCTCCCGATTCCTAATCCTAGTCTGATCTGTCTTCATCCAATACCCCATATCCCCCTCCTCTTTTCACCCCCCCTTCCTTGTAGCCTTCCCCTCTGCGGTCGATTGATGATCAGTACTTGATGGCTCGATTTCGATTTTTTTCCGTGCCTCCTGCAGCGGCCGAGTGTCGATCAGTGACGCAAATTGAAGATCAATGTCAGTGCTCACCGTTTTCCAGGACTTTTGTTTTGTCCGTGTCTACTTTTCACCCCTACTCCCTTTGAACCACCTCCGTGCAGGGGCGTAGCTAGAGCTTTTGCCGCCCGGGGCTGTTCCTGAGTTTGGCGCCCCCCCCCCCCCCCCCCCAGAATGTATGCGATTTGCACACTTAGGCTACTTTCACACTAGCATTTAACTGCAATACGTCGCAAATGCGTCGTTTTGCCGAAAATACGCATCCAGCAAAAGTTCTTGCTGGATACGTTTTTTCGTCATAGACTAACATTAGCGACGCATTTGCGACGCATTGCCAAACGTCGCGTCCGTTTTGCGACGCTTGGGCGTGTGGTAGCGGACCGTCGTGAGAAAAAAAAGTTACATGTAACGTTTTTTGCTCACGACGGTCCGCTTTTTCCAACCGCGCATGCGCGGCCGGAACTCCGCCCTGTCATGATCTCTGCAGGCAGAGATCATAGCAAGCCTATAGAGGGACAAGCTCTCGGAAGATGGAACTATACTGACCATGAACTAAGCCTGCCGCGCAACTAGAAATAGCCAGGTAGCATTTCCTATTTATAGCTAGATGCCCAGCTCTGGCCTAAGACCTAAATAGCTAGCAGAGGGAAATATAAGACCTGGCTCACCTCTAGAGAAATATTCCAAAGAAGACAGTAGCCCCCCACATATAATGACGGTGAGTTCAGATGAAACAACAAACGCAGCAGGAAAATAGTCTTAGCAAATTTGAGGTCCGCTTACTAGATAGCAGAAGACAGATAGTATACTTTCATGGTCAGCAGAAAAACACTAACAAAACACCATCCAGAGATTACCTTAAACTCTGGCATTAACTCATAACGCCAGAGTAGCAATCCCTGATCAACGAGAGCTTTCCAGACACAGTAACAAAACTTCAGCTGTGAACTGGAACAAATAGGCAAAACAAAACATGGACAAAAGTCCAACTTATCTAGTAGTAGTCTAGAAGCAGGAACAAGCACTGAGAGGCATCAGATAACATTGTTGACCGGCAAGAAACCACCAGAGAAATGAGCTTAAATAGCGACACCCACTACTGATGGAACCAGGTGAAACAGGAAAGAGGATGACAAGTCCAATTCCACAAGCGGCCACCGGGGGAGCCCAGAATCCAAATTCACAACAGTACCCCCCCCTCAAGGAGGGGGCACCGAACCCTCACCAGATCCACCAGGGCGACCAGGATGAGCCCTATGGAAGGCACGAACAAGATCAGAAGCATGAACATCAGATGCATTGACCCAAGAATTATCCTCCTGGCCGTAACCCTTCCAGTTGACCAGATACTGGAGTCTCCGTCTGGAAACACGAGAGTCCAAAATTTTCTCCACAACGTACTCCAACTCACCCCCCTGCCTGATCCGCACCAAATTATACGCCCCACGAAGATCAATTTTAGAGAACCACTTAGCACCCTCTATACGAGCAAACAAATCAGTAAGCAATGGCAATGGGTATTGATACTTAACAGTGATCTTATTCAGAAGCCGATAATCAATACATGGTCTCAAAGAGCCGTCTTTTTTTGAGACAAAGAAAAACCCAGCTCCCAAGGGAGAAGAAGATGGACGAATATGTCCCTTTTCCAAAGACTCCTTTATATATTCCCGCATAGCAGCATGTTCCGGCACAGACAGATTAAACAAACGACCCTTGGGATATTTACAACCCGGTATCAAATCTATGGCACAATCGCACTCACGGTGCGGAGGTAACGACCCAAGCTTGGGTTCGTCAAAGACGTCTTGATAATCAGAGAGGAACTCAGGGACTTCAGAGGGAATGGACGACGAAATAGAAACCAAAGGTAAGTCCCCATGAATACCCTTACATCCCCAGCTCAACACAGACATTGCTCTCCAGTCCAAGACTGGGTTGTGAGACTGCAACCATGGCAATCCCAGTACCAAATCGTCATGTAAATTATACAGCACCAGGAAACGAATAATCTCCTGGTGATCCGGATTGATACGCATGGTTACTTGTGTCCAGTATTGTGGTTTATTATTAGCCAATGGGGTGGAGTCAATCCCCTTCAGAGGAATAAGAGTCTCCAAAGGCTCTAAATCAAAACCACAACGATTGGCAAAGGACCAATCCATAAGACTCAGAGCGGCGCCAGAGTCAACATAGGCGTCCGTGGCAATGGATGACAAAGAGCAAATCAGGGTTACAGACAAAATAAACTTAGACTGAATGGTGCCAATGGAAACAGACTTATCAAGCTTCTTTGTACGCCTAGAGCATGCTGATATAACATGAGTAGAATCCCCACAATAGAAACACAATCCATTCTTCCGTCTAAAATTCTGTCGCTCGCTCCTGGACAGAATTCTATCACACTGCATACTTTCTGGCGTCTTTTCCATAGACACCGCCAGATGGTGCACCGGTTTGCGCTCCCGCAGACGCCTATCAATCTGAATAGCCATTGTCATGGACTCATTCAGACCTGCAGGCACAGGGAACCCCACCATAACATCCTTAACGGCATCAGAGAGACCTTCTCTGAAAGTTGCCGCCAAGGCGCACTCATTCCACTGAGTAAGCACAGACCATTTACGGAATTTTTGGCAGAAAACTTCAGCTTCGTCTTGCCCCTGAGATAGTGCCATCAAAGTTTTTTCTGCCTGAAGTTCCAAATGAGGTTCCTCATAAAGCAAGCCCAAGGCCAGAAAAAACGCATCCACATCGCGTAACGCAGGATCCCCTGCTGGCAATGAGAAGGCCCAATCTTGAGGGTCACCCCTGAGCAAGGAAATCACAATCCTAACCTGCTGAGCAGGGTCTCCAGCTGAACGAGACTTCAGGGACAAATAAAGCTTACAATTATTTCGGAAATTCTGGAAGCTAGCTCTATTCCCTGTGAAGAACTCCGGCAAAGGAATTCTCGGCTCAGATACCGGAGCATGTACCACAAAATCTTGTAAATTTTGTACTTTCGTGATGAGATTATTCAAACCCGCAGTTACACTCTGGAGATCCATTATTGTCAGGTGCACACAGAGCCATACAGAGATTAGGAGGAGAGAGAGAAAAAAGACTGCAGCAAGGCAGACTGGAGGAAAAAAAAAAAAAAAAAAAAAAATTCCAGCAGACTTCTTATAACTCTCCTTTCTCAACCTGGGTCTTTAACACTTTATTGGCCGGTCAAACTGTCATGATCTCTGCAGGCAGAGATCATAGCAAGCCTATAGAGGGACAAGCTCTCGGAAGATGGAACTATACTGACCATGAACTAAGCCTGCCGCGCAACTAGAAATAGCCAGGTAGCATTTCCTATTTATAGCTAGATGCCCAGCTCTGGCCTAAGACCTAAATAGCTAGCAGAGGGAAATATAAGACCTGGCTCACCTCTAGAGAAATATTCCAAAGAAGACAGTAGCCCCCCACATATAATGACGGTGAGTTCAGATGAAACAACAAACGCAGCAGGAAAATAGTCTTAGCAAATTTGAGGTCCGCTTACTAGATAGCAGAAGACAGATAGTATACTTTCATGGTCAGCAGAAAAACACTAACAAAACACCATCCAGAGATTACCTTAAACTCTGGCATTAACTCATAACGCCAGAGTAGCAATCCCTGATCAACGAGAGCTTTCCAGACACAGTAACAAAACTTCAGCTGTGAACTGGAACAAATAGGCAAAACAAAACATGGACAAAAGTCCAACTTATCTAGTAGTAGTCTAGAAGCAGGAACAAGCACTGAGAGGCATCAGATAACATTGTTGACCGGCAAGAAACCACCAGAGAAATGAGCTTAAATAGCGACACCCACTACTGATGGAACCAGGTGAAACAGGAAAGAGGATGACAAGTCCAATTCCACAAGCGGCCACCGGGGGAGCCCAGAATCCAAATTCACAACACCGCCCCCACCTCCCCGCACTTCCCCGCACCTCACAATGGGGAAGCGGATGCGTTGGAAAAATACATCCACTGCCCCCGTTGTGCGGCGGAGACCACGCTAGCGTCGGGAACGTCGGCCCGACGCACAGCGACGGGTCTTTCCCGACGCTAGTGTGAAAGTAGCCTTAGTCATGTACCGACGAGCTCCTCTCCCTTAAGCTCCCAATGTTCAGTAAAAACTGAGAGAAGCAGAAGAGAAGCTCGTTGTTACAGGACCATGAGTATGAAAGCCGCATATGAGTGAAGTGTCCATGTGTCGACTACTGGAACCTGCAGAGCTGAATCCTGACATCGCAGCTTCTGAATTCTCACATCGAATGCACTGCACACTTTTAGGATTCTCCCTGGCCGGTGGACGGTCATGTCAGCACAAGTATGTGATTTGTATACTTCTGACCACATTCCGACTAGACGTGCCCGGCCTCGCTCAGTTCGTTTTCATTGAGTGAGGCCACACATGTCTAGTCAGCACGTGACTGCATGTATGTAAATCGTCGGCACGAGAGAATCCTGACAGTGTGCAGGGCGCACTGGGAGAATTCAGAAGTCTGCAGTCACAAAGAATGACTGCAGACTCATTACAAACCTGGACATCCCCTTTAATGCTCCTAACATAAATAAAAACATGAGAGTTAGTCAGTATCACAAATAACATTTACATCCAGGTACCTTATAGATGACGTCGCCTCTGGAGTCGTTCTCCTTCATTTCTTCATCTTGTCCAGATCCCATGATGAGTTTTCTGATCCACAGCCGTCTCTGCAGACTTCCATCTTCTCCGCTCTTTTGCAGAAAATCTCCACATGACGCCCTTAAAGATACAAGTGTCATTATAATGCTCCTGAATAAAAAATTGCCCCTCACTATATTGTCTGCATAAAATATGACCCCCACACTGTCCCTCTTATGGTACATGCTCTTCACACTGACCTCCCCTTTCTATACCGGACCCCTCTTCACACTGTCCTCTCACACTGAGTCCCCCCTATAGGGCCCAGTATTTATACTGTACTCTCTCATCACACTCCCCCTCCTTGGTATACTGTCCCCTCCTGGCTGTGCCCTTACACTGTCCCCCATGCTACGCATGCACACATCCCAACACCCTCACTCCCCGTACTCTGTCCACATACGTTTTTCACATCGCTACTCATACTGTGTCCGCATACATTCCCCCGTTTGACCCCAAACTGTCTGCACCCATCCCCCATACTGTTTCCTTATATATGCCCCCCCATCTCCCCCTTTGCTCTTCATTTTGTGTCCTTAGATCTCCCCCACACATTCAATCCCCCATCTCCACTCCAATTCTCCCCACACACAATAAATACCCCCATCTCCACTCATATTAAATCTCCCCCCAACAATAAATCCCCCCCTCCCTACTCACATTAAATCCCCCCCCACAATAAATCCCCCCTCCCTACTCACATTAAATCTCCCCCCACAATAAATCCCATCTCCACCCATATTAAATATCCCCCATCCAATAATATATCCCACCATCCCCACTCACATTAAATCGCCCCACTCACATTAAATCCCCCCACCCCCACTCACATTAAATCCCCCCACAATATATCCCCCATCCCCACTCACATTAAATCCCTCCACAATATATGCCCCCCATCCCCACTCACATTAAATCCCCCCCACAATATATCCCCCCCATCCCCACTCACAGTAAACCCCCCCATCCCCACTCACAGTAAATCCCCCCACAATATATGCCCCCCATCCCCACTCACAGTAAATCCCCCCACAATATATCCCCCCCATTCCCACTCACAGTAAATCCCCCCCACAATATATGCCCCCCATCCCCACTCACATAAAATCCCCCCACAATATATGCCCCCCATCCCCACTCACAGTAAATCCCCCCACAATATATGCCCCCCATCCCCACTCACAGTAAATCCCCCCACAATATATCCCCCCCATCCCCACTCACAGTAAATCCCCCACAATATATCCCCCCCATTCCCACTCACAGTAAATCCCCCCACAATATATGCCCCCCATCCCCACTCACATAAAATCCCCCCCCACAATATATCCCCCCCATTCCCACTCACAGTAAATCCCCCCACAATATATGCCCCCCATCCCCACTCACATAAAATCCCCCCCACAATATATCCCCCCCATTCCCACTCACAGTAAATCCCCCCACAATATATGCCCCCCATCCCCACTCACATAAAATCCCCCCCACAATATATCCCCCCCATTCCCACTCACAGTAAATCCCCCCCCTGCACCTTCGGTGTCTTCAGCTCCACTGGAGCACTTACCACCGCTCTGTGTCTCCTGCTCTGCTTCTGCCGCGCAGGTGAGTGACGTCAGCAGCGTGATCACATGACCTGATCACACTGCTGGCATCGCTCTGACCCGGCAGTCAGAGCTTCAATTGTACTCGCATCTCAGATGCAGTACAATTGAACACTGGGAGCCGGCGCGCCGCAGCTTCTCTGTGCCGGCTGTCAGCTTGACAGTCGGCACAGCGAACAGCTGACTCCCAGTGCGGGGGCGGCAGAATGCAGCCGCCGGGGGGGGACACTGCGGACCGCCGCTGTAGGCGGCCCGACTGCGCCCCCCTGCCGGCTGCGCCTGCCCCCCCCTAGATACGCCAGACTGACGACCTCACCCCCGCATTGTGCCGCCCCCCGCATTGTGCCGCCCGGGGCGGCCCGCCCCCCCCGCACCCCCCTTCCTACGCCACTGCCTCCGTGTGTGCATCCAACAGCTCTCGAGCGTTGATCAGTGATGCAAATCACTGATCCGCACTCGCTGTTATCCCCAACGGGTTTTTTTTCACTGACTATTTTCCCCCTACACACTTTGCACCACCCCAGTGTGTGTCCTGTAGCTGCCAAGCCGCTGATGAGACGTACCCCACTTAATAGCACCTGTGCCCGTTTTTGGCAAAGGACTTTTTTCTTTCACTGTATTTTATTTTTAATCCCGTTTTTGCACCACATCCGTGCGTGCATTCTACAGCACTCGAGCGCTGGTTGATGACAAACATCACTTATTGTCCTCTGGTTGTTGTGGGGGTGTTTTTGCGAAAAAAGAAAAATAAATCATTCAGATTAGTTAAAGGACTAGATTAGTTAGGGACAGGGAAAATATACTGTATTAATCATCTACTACAGTATTTTTTACTGAAATGAGTGTGTCCGTAACAGAAAAAAAAATCATCCGTTTGTCCTACAGCCGTCGAGCACTTACCACTGATGCACATCAGTGATCAACCTCTGGTTGTTGCTTTTATCTTTTCTAAATAAAAAAAAAGTTTACACCAAGCACACACACATGAATAAAATTGGTAGTTACACAAACACAACATACAGTAAAAAAAGTTCCACTTGTCCAAACCTAGTATTCAGTGGAGAAGGCATACGCCTCCCTTACCTTCGACACAGACCGTGAGGAAGAGGATCCAACCATCCTTTATTTTTCCTCCTCCTAAAGTGATACTGAACCGCCACGCAGATGTCCCAGGATAGAAACAGAACCAGCACCCACCATTCCTGACCCCCTATGGATCTCACCCCCCCCACCCGAAGATTCTGAGCCACCAATTCCTGATTTTGTGGCACAATCAGGAACTAAATTTGACACCAGCCTCACAGAAATGGACTTTTTTTTGTAAGCCTTATGGTGGGCCAGACAAATTTGTACGCCAAGCAACTTTTGGCACAAAACCCACTCTTCATCATTTTCTAACTGGACTACTGCAGACGAAGTAGAAATGATGACGATTTGGGGCCTGGTCCTTCACATGGGGATACGGAAGAAGCCATAAATTGGGCAATATGGGAGTGTTGACACACTCCCCTGTTCTGCATGGCCAAGACCCATAAATGTTTTGAGGCCATCAAAAAATTGTTGCATTACAATGATCATGCATGGTAGCCTCCCCCAGATGACCCCAATTTTGACCGTCTTTTCTAAGTTTGGCCTGTGATCGAGCACTTCAACAAGTTTGCTGAGGCTTACGTGACCCAAAGGGACAGCTGCGTGGATGAGGCCATAATCCATTTCATGGGGAGGCTCAAATTCTAACAGTACCTGCCCAGCAAGAGGGCAGGTACGGAATTAAGCAGTACAAACTGTGCGAGAGTACCTCAGGTTACAGCCACAAGTTTAGGGTTTATGAAGGGAAGGACTCCCAGATTTTACTCATTGAATGCCCCCATGTCCCGGGAGTGGGTAGGAAAATTTTAAGGGATTTGGTGCACGCACTGCTGAATCAAGGTTATCAGCTTTACATAGATAACTTTTATACCAACATCCCCATTCTTGAAATCCTTCTGTGCGTGAGCTACAGCAGCCTGCGGTACTGTCTGCAAAAATCAGAGAGGCCTCTCTAAAATGTTAATGGACAGCTGCTCAGAAAGGGTGAGAGCAGAGCCCAATGTAGCGACAACATGATGATGGTCAAGTACAAAAGGGATGACCTTATCTTGATCACAATATTTGGTGACGGCAGCACCCCCAGCAGTGTATAAGGTACCTATACACAGGTCCACAAACCACACTGTGTACTGGGGTACAACAAGTACATGAGGGGATTTGATCTCTGATCAAGTCCTCCAGCCTTACAGTGTCATAAGAAAGTCCAAGGTGTGGTTAAAGAAGCTAGCTGTGCACATTATACAGATGGCATTGCAAAATGTTGTTGTGCTATCACGATGTGCAGGCCAGACCAGTAAGTCTTACCTTCAGTTCCAGGAGGTAGTGATCAAGGCCCTAATCTTTGGAGATCAGGAAAAAGCGGGCCAATTTTACAGCTCTACGTTATAAACGTCTGTGAGGTACTTTGAGGTTCAAAGTGCTCACCGCACATTAGATTAAGTTCCTTGAGGGGTCTAGTTTCCAAAATGGGGTCACTTGTCGGGGGTTTCAACTGTTTACACACATCAGGGGTTCTGCCTCCCAAAATCAGAATAGAAAGCGATCAAGAAGATGTCATATACACGAAAAAGGTAACAATAAAAACATCAACTTATCCCTGAAAAAACAAGCCCTCACATGACTCTGTGGGTATAAATATGGAAAAGTTATAGCTCTCAAAATATGATGCAAAAAACAGTTTTTAGTGCGTGACAGCAGCAAAAAAAACAACAAAACAAAATAAATTTGGTATCGCTGTAATGGCACTGACCTGAAGAACGAAGTCTTCTAATCACCTATACCGCAGGAGGATCAGCGTAAAAAATAAACCAATTCTTGACCTGCTGTTGATTTGTTTATTCTGCATCCCAAAAATTACAGAAATGATCAGCGCACATTTATCCTGCTCTCTGCGCTGGGGTTTCTTAGTAAATCTGTTAAATACATGATTAAAAAAAAATTATATAGATTCGCTAAAATGAGGCAGATGGAGACAGTTTGGATGTTGTCTAGCCTATGATCCGGCAGTAACCATCTTTTTAGGCGTGCATAAACTGCGGTCATAAACATAAGGATGAATGACCTCAGGGAGATCAAAACATCCAACACCGCGGAGACACCATCCCGTGTTTCTCAACGCAGTGATCCAGAACACTGCCCCCATCCCTTATGGGAAATATGCAAATATGCGGTCAGCCACAGTTTCGTGCAACTCTGAAAAGAAAGACACTGCTAAACAGATGTCAGACAGAGCCCAGAGTAAATCTGCTGCCTCATTATAGTGAATGGATCCCTCGGGGGTTTCATCTGAATCACATCATTCAGAGTTTTATATGGAAACCCCGATGTAAGTGCTCAGCCTGGAGCGCAAGATAAATGTGATCCAAAATGTTCTGGAAACTTTTTTCTTTGAATATCCTAAGGAGGCACTTAATTGGAGTGACCTGAATAAGCAAACAATCCATCAAAATCTGCAACATTTAACTTTGATAACTTAAGCTATGTGACATCGGTGATCACCTGATTGACTGTTGGAGTCATAACCTTTACTAAGTAATCCATGGCCCAGTGGACATATGTATCCTATTATCCTATTATAGCAGGCTCCCAAGAAATGTTTATTTTTTTCTTATTCTAGGTTGTTTGATTGCTCTATATATGGCTACAGGATGGACTGGTGCCTTCCTCAATCTAGTTTAAATGGATGGATTTGTATTTTCATGTTTATATGTTCTTTTGAGGTTTATGTCTTTAAAATATGTTGCCCGTTTCTGCAACTAGTACTGGAAATAATTATTTTGTGGTTATAGTGGTGAGCTAATATAAGTTGGAAAGTGAAAAATGTGATAACGTATATCTTACCCGTATTTTTCAACTCCTACAGTGCCTTGCGAAAGTATTCGGCTCCCTTGAACTGTTCAACCTTTTCCCACATATCATGCTTCAATCAAAGATACCAAATGTAAATTTTTGGTGAAGAATCAACAACAAGTGGAACACAATTGTGAAGTTGAACAAAATTTATTGGTTATTTTAAATTTTTGTGTAAATTCAAAAACTGAAAAGTGGGGCGTGCAATATTATTCGGCCCCTTTACTTTCAGTGCAGCAAACTCACTCCAGAAGTTCATTGTGGATCTCTGAATGATCCAATGTTGTCCTAAATGCCTAATGATGATAAATATAATCCACCTGTGTGTAATCAAGTCTCCGTATACCGTAAATGCACCTGCTCTGTGATAGTCTCAGGGTTCTGTTTGAAGCACAGAGAGCATCATGAAGACCAAGGAACACAACAGGTAGGTCCGTGATTCTGTTGTGGAGAAGTTTAAAGCCGGATTTGGATACAAAATGATTTCCAAAACTTTAAACATCCCAAGGAGCACTGTGCAAGCGATCATACTGAAATGGAAGGAGTATCATACCACTGCAAATCTACCAAGACCCGGCCATCCTTCTAAACTTTCATCTGAAACAAGGAGAAGACTGATCAGAGATGCAGCCAAGAGGCCCATGATCACTCTGGATGAACTGCAGAGATCTACAGCTGAGGTGGGACAGTCTGTCCATAGGATAACAATAAGTCGTACACTGCACAAATCTGGCCTTTACGGAAGAGTGGCAAGAAGTAAGCCATTTCTCAAAGATATCCATAAAAAGTGTTGTTTAAAGTTTGCAACAAGCCACCTGGGAGACACACCAAACATGTGGAAAAAGGTGCTCTAGTCAGATGAAACCAAAATGGAACTTTTTGGCAACAATGCCAAACGATATGTTTGGCGTAAAGGCAACACAGCTCATCACCCTGAACACACCACCCCACTGTCAAACATGGTGGTGGCAGCATCATGGTTTGGGCCGCTTTTCTTCAGCAGGGACAGGGAAGATGGTTAAAATTGATGGGAAGATGGATGGAGCCAAATACAGGACCATTCTTGACGAAAACCTGTTGGAGTCTGCAAAAGACCCAAGACTGAGATGGAGATTTGTCTTCCAACAAGACAATGATCCCAAACATAAAGCAAAATCTACAATGGAATGGTTCACAAATAAACGTATCCAGGTGTTAGAATGGCCAAGTCAAAGTCCAGACCTCAATCCAATCGAGAATCTGTGGAAAGAGCTGAAAACTGCTGTTCACAAACGATCTCCATCAAACCTCACTGAGCTCGTGCTGTTTTCCAAGGAAGAACGGGCAAGAATTTCAGTCTAAAACTGACAGAGACATACCCCAAGTGACTTGCAGATGTAATCGCAGCAAAAGGTGACGCAACAAAGTATTAAGTTAAAGGGGCCGAATAATATTGCACGCCCCACTTTTCAGTTTTTGATTTTCCACAAAAATTTTAAATAAGCAATACATTTCATTCAACTTCACAATTGTGTTACACTTGTTGCTGATTCTTCACCAAAAATTTACATTTGGTATCTTTATGTTTGAAGCACGATATGTGGGAAAAGGTTTAAAAGTTCCAGGGAGCCGAATACTTTCGCAAGGCACTGTATAAGAAAAAATATAATGGCTAGTAAGATAAAATTCCTTTCCTGGAACACCAGAGGTCTGGGGAACTCCTCAAAGAGAGCTGCAGTTATGGAATGCATCCAGGACCTCCTGCAAGCAGTAGTGTGTCTACAGGAGACATTCTGAAAAGAACTGCAGTGCGTGTATGAATTATTCGTAGATCATTCATAGCTTTCATTCCATTTTCTCAAGTTATTCTAAAGGGGTCGGCGTATTAGTGCATAGACCCATCTCCTTTGAACTGATCTCTTCCAAGATAGATGAGGAGGGTAGATTTCTAGGCATTCATTGGAAAATATTTCCAAAAGAAATTACTACTTATTGCAGTGTACACCCCCCTTCTTATAATTCTGTGATGAAAAATATTGCATCACTTATTGATAAGTGTAAGAGAGTGTGAGGCAGTGACAGGGGTTATATGCGAGGGTCGCTATGTGTCCCCCAAGGCAGATTAAAGAAAACCCGCCATGGGTTTTTATTTTTAAGCGGACTACAGTATGGTAGTGGGGCGGTCCGCTTCCTCCCAGCCGGGTCTTACAAGTGGCCTATGGCCACAGATTCCGAGTAAAAACCTTGCAGAAAAGGGTTGGGTGTGTCAGTCTTGGTTTGCAAATGGCAGAGCAGGTGGATCTGCAAAGCCTCATCCTGTGTGAAGTAACACGGAGCCAAAAGGTCTGCCACCCCTCAGCATACACAGCGAAGCAGTCGCCCACGGCAACTGGTCTCAGATATGGACTGTCTTGTTTCCTGATTGCGATTCGGAGGATATTTTTTTTCTGTTTGTGAGTACGCTGAACACTAAAAAGAGACTTTGTTTTGAACTTTCCTGGGTCACTGCCTGTCTGTCACACTGCACCAACCTCATTGCACTACAGGGACATTTAAATAATACTGTTCATCCATACTGGGATAGATTTAAATCAGATATTACTACAGAGACTACCCCCATTACTAAGTTTGGAGAGATTTTAGCAGAACTATCCTTGTGGCGTCTTACATATCCTAATACCCGACAATTCACTTTCCATAGTACACGCCTGCGCAAGGCAAGATTGCCTTGGGCAGGCATGTACTACGGAGGACAGAGAATGAACTTCAATCCCATATTGCAGCCAGCATGCAGCCAGCAGGTAAGGAAAGGGTGAATCAAACACCTGAAAACCCCGCCCCTATGGCTAAAGATTGTTCCCTCCAAATTCAGGTGACAGTGTCCCTTTAAGGTTGCCAGAAGGGCTGTTTTAAAGGGAAAGATCTTTGACAGCTGCTAAATCAGTGGGTTCGAATGGTAAATTTGCCATGGCTGGTAAGACAAGGTTTAATTCCCACAGCACTACTCTTTCTTTTAAGATCGGCTTGGATCTGGATCAAGCTCTAATAAATCTAGATACCCAATAATTTTGTGCTAGATCACATTTATACAGGGTGCCCAGAGCGGACACCTGAACTTTGAGTGTGCTGTGGATAGACCTAGCTCGAGGCCTTGCAGTAGAAATTCCAGAGCACGATCCACTGAAGCCCCATCCTCAATTCTTGATCCTGAGGCAGTTAGAAATGTTCTCCATGTTCCGGCATAAGTTTTGGTTGTGGATAACTTTCTTCGCAAGTAAATTGGGAGAGTAACCCCTTTCCATCAACAGCGCCCTCTCAAATTCCAAGCCATCAAATGAAGATTGGCTACTCGTGGATGTTAGATTGGTCCGTGAGAGAGGAGATTCGGAAGCTCTGGGATCATCCACGGGTCGTAGACAGACATTGTCCTCAACAATGATAACCATGGTCTTCTGGGCCAGAAGGGAACGATTAAGATAATCCTTGTTTTGTCTTCTCTGATCTTCCTTACTACTAGCGGGATCAGGGCTACTGGAGGAAAAGCATGCCAGGTTTAATTTCCATGGAATTAAGAAGGCATCTACCCACTGGGAGCCTTCTCTGGGATTCCGAGAACAGACATTTTTTTTACCTTTTACCTTCCTTTTCAACCTGGTGGCAAAGAGGTCTATGTCTAGAGTCCAAACAGCCCTATACCTGAACTATCTGGCTGATGATGTACTGATCTAACGCTCACTCACCTTGCCTTAGTTGAGTACAGCTTAAAAGGTCCACCCTGATGTTCTCTTTTCCTCCTATGTGAAGAGCAGTAAATGACAGGCGATGACTTTCTGCTATTTGGAATCTGTCACCTCAATTAAGCGTCTGGATCGATTCTCCCCTGTTGGTTTATGTAGACCACCATCACCTGATCGTAGGAGAGGATCCAGATATGATGACCCTGTAGGGACACAAGGTGTCTTCTTACTGCCAACTCAACTGCAAGAAATTCCTTCAATTTTGATGAAAAATCTTGTCCAAATCCCTTGGATTATTAATAACCACCCGTGAGATCTCATTCACCCAGGGAACCCCCCCGGACAGATTAGTGCTAACCAGCCACCAAGGGAGGGACTGTATTGATGACGTGGATAGTGTCACCTTTCCTTCTAGATGCCCTCTAAGAGAAATGTTGTTTCATAACATCCCATTGTAAGGCTCTAGTATGAAACTGGGCCCACAAGACTGCCGGGATGCAAGACGTCAGAGAACCTAGCAGTGACATTGCATTTCTAAGAGACAAGGTGGAGAACTTCAGGGCCCTTAACACCTGGTGTTGGATGCTTTCTATTTTATTGCCTGGGAGACGACACTGCTGCCCCTCTGAGTCCAGCAGAAGCCACAGAAATTTCTGTACTTTTAGAGGCTCTAACCTTGATTTTTTTTAAGGTTCAATAGCCAACCTAAGAATTCTAAGGTGGACATTACTCTTTCTATCTGGGTAGTGCAATGTCAGACCAAATTGACTACAATCATCCAAATATGGGACAATCAATACATTCTTTTCCCGGAGATGGGCCATGACCTCTGTCACTACTTTGGTGAATACATGAGGGCAATAGTGAGGTCAAATGGGAGTACTCTAAACTGGACATGTCTGACTACTCCTGCAATGGCTACCGCAACACTGAGGTAGTGTTTGTATTCTACATGTATGGGCACATGGTAGTCACCATCCATCAGATCTAAAACTGCCCTTAAGCAATCCGGGAAGAGTAATTTTATTGCAGATTTTACGGATTCCATCATGAAAGGAAGGATACTTAGGATTTTTTTCAGGCCATTCAAATGTATTAATGCACTAAAGGAGCAGTCTGGTTTCTTAAGGGAACCCCCAATAGGACCGCTTTCTGCACCAGCTCTGAGACTTCTGCCTTTAATGTCTGTTGTTCTGCTGTCAAAGACCGAGAAGGAGTTACCATTAACCTTCCTTGTGGGACTGAGTGGAACTCCATCTTTAGTTCAGATTCCATCAGGCTAAGAATCCAACTACGCCCTAATATTTCTTCCCAGGCCGAGAAGAAGGACAAAAGCTGTCCGCTCACCTGGGCTTGGAGTCATTGGCCTGTTTTTTTGGAATCCTGGGAGGAGGTCATGACCATGAAACCTCTTCCCTCAAGCGAATCCTCTTTTCCTGGAGGATCGCTTGTGAGATGGGATGTACAAGCTAGGGGATTTCTTCTCAGCGTTGCTAGCCTTTTCCAAAACGTCATCAGAAGCTTGGCCAAACTGGTATTCTCCCTCACTCGGAATGGCACACAATTTTGTTCTAGCCTGGATGTCCCCTAAACAGCATTTCTAGCCGTTTCTAGTTGTTTTATCTTTCAACTGGGTTTCCAAACGGTCCAACCAGACCACTAAAGATCACTGCCGGTTTTAGGGCTCCTGCCAACGTCCAATGTACCTTTAAGGAAGGTATCTGCTTTCTTGTAAAGGGGGTCTTTTAAATTCCTCATGTTTTCCAAGGAGAGAGAGATTTTTATAGAAGCCGTTGCTAAAGGCTCATCCAGTTTTGGGGCTTTGTTCCTGCTTGACGAGGAAGGCTCACCCGAAGGGATGTCTCTTAAATGACGGAAGGAGGGAGCCTCTCTTTTCGGGTTATTCCCTATGTATCAAGGTGAGGATCTTTTCATTTAAAGGAAATGACCTACGCCTCTTTTGGTCCAAGCCTAGAAACAATGTTTTGAACCAATTTGTCGGGTTTGGACTCTTCTATCACCATTGTGGTCTTAATTGCCTTTACAAGTCTGTCCATCTGTTCTATAGGGAAACAGATGACCTGTGTTATCGTCTCAAGAGGAGGAGGCTGACGAGGAGTTCAGATGAGTGGACATCCTTATTTGAAACACTAGACACATTTGACCCTGGGAACCTAGCCCTTTTATTCTTCTCCCCCTTATGATCCTTTTTCTGGAAAGCGATTAAGTTGGTGGCAAAGCTAGGGTCTCCTCTGCTACACTCTGGTCTATACACACTGCAAAGCGCACAATCCTTGGGCTTAGACTTTGCTGTATATTTCTTTCCCTGGCAACAAAAATTACTAAAAGGAAAGGCTACATCACCGAGAACTTGCACGAAGATCATTTACTAGTGTGAGGAAATCAAATCGACCGGATTATGAGGAGGACACATCATAGCCGAAAGACCAACTTGAGAGGCTGGAGACTTGTCAATTCTGTGGAGCTCCTCTGACTGGATCTGCCACTGCCTTCAGAACTCTCACGTCTCTCATCCACATGTCTGCCGTCAGTAATGCTACAGGGACGATGCTGTTTCACTTGCTACTGGGGCTAACCAACAAGCTGTTGCTGCTGCTCATGTGCATCAATTCTCCTTGAGGCAACAATGGGCAAGGAAGCACTGATCCATGCTTTGGTCATCTCTTAAATGCTGGAGCAGAGCTACTGCATGCCCCCCCTGGCTCTCTTACCCCCAAAAGTTCAAGGGTAGCAGGTTGATCATGTGGCCTGCGCGTCATTCAGGCAGATCATATCATCCGGAATTGCCTGGCTGCATCACACTGGCGACTGTGTCATATGTGTACACCCCACCCACTTCATAATATAGCCCCACAGCCACATCAACAGAGAGCGCCCCGGATTCGAGTCATGCACTGTGGCGCTTTCATAGACCCCACATAACCTGAGGCAGGGTAAATACTGCTGCATGAATAGACCAGCCGGCCATGGGAAAACAGTCACCCATCTTCTGATCTTCAGGTATGCCTGCAAGAGGTTCATCCGTCAAGAACAGGAAACCAACTGATGCGTGGAAGTGGTGCTGCCTTTTATGCCTGTAAGTTTCCTGTCCTTGAAGGGCGGATGCCCTCTTTCGTGGTGGTGCGGTCATGGTTGATTGATAAACAGTAGGTATAAGCAGGTATCGTATTGGAACTATGTGGCTTAGGAGGCATCACTCACAAGTAGAGCACCCTAACTACATGGCTATGCACTTAATTATTGGACTAGTAGTCCATAATAGCTACATATATAGTATACCACACACATGTAGTCAGAAAGTTCTATTTGGACAAATAGCAGGGCTAGGAACGGAAGGAGCAATATTTGAATTTTGGAACACAAATTGTCTGAAAAAAAGATTGTGGGCACCATGTCACATTTGAAGGGCCCCTAAGGTGCCTAAACAGCAGAAGCCCACAACTGACCGCATTGTGGAACCTAAACCCCTTACGGATTATATCCAGGGGTATAGTGAGGAGTTTGAACACAAAGGGATGACACAGAATTTGATACCATTAGGACGTCACTATTGATGGATAGGGACAACCTATGGTATCAAATGAGGTTGGATAGGTCATCAATGACAAAGTAATAGACAACCTTATTAAAGGGAACCTGTCACCCCCAAAATCGAAGGTCAGCTAAGCCCACCGGCATCAGAGGCTTATCTACAGCATTCTGTAATGCTGTAGCCAAGCCCCCGATGTATCCTTAAAGATGAGAAAAAGAGGTTAGATCATACTCACCTGGGGGCGGTCCGATCTGATGGGTGTCGCGGTTCGGTCCGGGACCTCCCATCTTCATAGGATTACATCCTCTTCTTGTCTTCACGCTGCAGCTCCGGCGTACTTTGTCTGCCTTGTTGAGGGCAGAGCAAAGTACTGCAGTGTACAGGCGCCGGGCCTCTATGACCTTTCCCGGCGCCTGCGCATTGTAGTACTTTGCTCTGCCCTCAACAGGGGAGACAAAGTACGTCTGCGCCGGAGCCACAGCGTGAAGACAAGAAGAGGAGGTCATCGTAAGAAGATGGGAGGCCCCGGACCGGAAAGCGACGCCCATCGGACCGGACTGCCCCTGGGTGAGTATAATCTAACCTATTTTTCTCATGTTTCAGGATACATCGGGGGCTTATCTACAGCATTACAGAATGCTGTAGATAAGCCCCTGATGCCGGTGGGCTTAGCTCACCTTCGATTTTGGGGGTGACAGGTTCCCTTTAATGAATAATTTACCATTCCCATGTTCCAGGTCATATACCTTTTTGGAAATAGTTTTGCTCTTATTATTCTCAGTCTGATTAGAGAGAACATGGATTTTCATTCTAGTTAGGGTATTGTTATTATTTATAATTTTTCGAATTCCTGTCCCTATGTAATTTTTTAGATTTATAAGAAATACTATGTTAGATTTCTTGTATTCTAGAAGTGACATTGATTTTCTTAATGGTATGCGAATATCGTTAGCTGGTCTATTAAATCTAAAATGTTAGTGGCCGTCTAATCAGTAATTTTTGTGCGTTTTTGATTTAAATAATAAATAAGTCCCGAGGTACTGTTATTTAAAAGGGTGTTCCACTTCTGTGAGAAAACGGTGTCCCTGCGAAATGGAAACAAAAGATTACCGTAATTCATTTTCAGTTCCTCCTTAAAACAATTTTCTAGTTACATATATATAGTTTAGTCACGGTCTCTTCTTCCGTAATTATTGGGAGTATGTGCCCTGTTCACACCAATGCATTCATCAGACTTCTTCCGTATAATCTCTTGTCTCCAGCCTTATTTTCTCTACAACTTTGAACTAACGGTCTGGGGAAGGCCCATTTCTGTTCCAGAACGACTGTAAACATTAAAAGGGCATGGTTTGGCAAATTTGTTGTAGAAGAACTTGACTTGGCCAGAGCTCGACCCAGTCAAACTACTTTGGGATGATCTTGAACAGAAATTACCAGCCAGTCTAACACCAGTGTCTCAATTCACAAATATCCTTCTATCTGAAAGCACAAAAATTCCCAGACACACTCAAAAAGCCCTCCCAGAAAAGTAGAAGCAGTTTTAGCTACAAAAGTTGGGAGTCAACCCAATAATGTATATAGCTTTAGGGACGTAATAAAAACTCCTCTAGGTAATGTGTGGGTGTCTTAATACTTTTGTCCATACAGTGTATGGGCTTTAGTGTTAATCACAAATGTGTTGTGAACTCTATTTTTGGGCTCCCTCTAGTGGTCACAAGCGGTACTGTGTAGTGTTGTCTTTCTGCAGATTGGCCGCATCAGCTGGTTCGTTATCCTTGGCTGGTTTCCTATTTAGCTCACCTGGATACTCAGTTCCTTGCCTGCTATCAATGTATTCAGTGCTCTTCAGATTCCTTGTGACTACCTTGCTCCCAGTCTCTCCAAGACAAGCTAAGTTTTTGTTTGTTCATTTTTTGATTATCAGCATTCATCATGTTTCTTGTCCAGCTTGCTAAGATGTGATTTCCTCGCTTGCTGGTTGCTCTAGGGGACTGAGTTTCTCCCCCCACACCATTAGTTGATGCGGGGGTTCTTGAAATCTCAGAGTGGATATTTTGTAAGGGTTTTGAACTGACCGCATAGATTCCCTTTTCTATTTCCTGCTATCTAGTATTAGTGGGCCTCATTTGCTGAATCTGCTTTCACCCCTGTGTATGTGCCTTCCTCTTACCTCACCGTTATTATTTGTTGGGGGCTTCTATATCTTTGGGGATTATTTCTCTGGAGGCAAGAGAGGTCTTTCTTTCTCTCTAGGGGTAGTTAGTTCCTCAGGCTGGCTCGAGACGTCTAGATTTTTAGGCACGTTCACCGGCTACTTCTAGTGTGTTTGGATAGGTTCAGATTTGCGGTCAGTCCAGTTTGCCACCTCCCTAGAGCTTGTCCTATCTTTGTTACTTAGCTGGAGTAATTTGTGATCCTCAACCACTAAGGATCATAACACAAATGCTACCTACCCCTGGGCCAGAATTTAATAGGAATGCTTCGATATTGGTGACTATCAAACTTTAAAGCATTGGTGAAGAATTTTTACAATACAGTAAAATCACAAAAGTGAGTACACCCCTCAAATTTTTATAAGTATTTTATTATATGATTTCATGGGACAACGCTGAAGATATGACACCGATAAAATGTGAAATAGTGATTTTACAGCTTATGTAACAGTGTTAATTTGGTGTGCCCTCTAAATAACTCAACACACATCAATTACGGTAATGTCTAAACTGCTGGCAAAAAAATACTTTCCATCTTCCCTCCCCAGTGTCATGTGACACATTAGTGTTACAAGGACTCAGATATGAATGGGGAGCAGGTGTGGTAAATTTGGTGTTATCACTTTCACAATTTCTCAGGCCTCTTTCAAATGTCAGTGGGTCCGGTACGTGCGGTGACAGTTTTCACATGTACCGGAGACACTTCCACATGTAGACCTATTCAGGTGAATGGGTCTGTGCACGTCACTACGTTTCCACGCACCATGTGTCCATGGGCACAATACGCTGACATGTCTGTTTTTAACAGCAATACTGGATGCATATGTGCTGCACACACTTATGACACACGGATGACATCCGTGTAACACACATCGGCGCCTGGGAAGCAGTGGTAAGTTAGCGCTGTTCCCCAGTAACAGGTGCTGAAGACCACTCACATAATTCTCCTCCGTTATGCTGGTGAGCAGCACGAGCAGGGGAAAATGTTGAGTTATATTCAACAGATAACTGTGAGAGCAGGCTGCGGCTGATAGGACTACTACTCTCTCATCAGTCTAAACCTGCTGCCGCTATTAAAAGTGAGAGCAGGTGTAGCAGCTGATGATGGAGTATTCATCAGCCGCCGCCCGCACTATAAATACATTTTAAAAAAGGCGTGGTTTCCACTTTTGATAACCAGCCAGGCAAAACACACAGCTGCAACCCTCAGCTGTCAGCATTAGCAAGGCTGGTTATCAAGAATAGTGGGGTACCCATGCTGTTTTTTTAACCATGATTTAAATAACGAAGTGTGGGCGTTAGGTGTCGAGTTCCCGCCGCTGCACAGGGGGAATCTCGAACCATGTCCACTGCGGTCTCCCATTCTCCTCCAGCTGCAGTGGAACTGTTTATGAATTTCCATAACAACTGGCGCCTACGCCCCACGTTGGGCGCCAGTTGTTATGGTAATTTGGTTTGGATAAATTTATCCCTGTGTGTGCTGCGGCCATTCCCAATAAGACTGAGTATTTTGAGCGCTCATCAAGAATGGACTGTACACCATTGTGACAGAAAAACATTCCATCAATACTGATGATTTATTGTACATACATAGTTTTATAATTGCATATAGAAAGGAGTGGTTAGGGGTGGTTAGTTAATTACCATATTGTCTAGCTCCTCTGTTATTGGTTATGTAAATACACTCACCGGCCACTTTATTAGGTACACCTGTCCAACTTCTTGTTAACACTTAATTTCTAATCAGCCAATCACATGGCGGCAACTCAGTGCATTTAGGCATGTAGACATGGTCAAGACAATCTCCTGCAGTTCAAACCGAGCATCAGTATGGGGAAGAAAGGTGATTTGAGTGCCTTTGAACGTGGCATGGTTGTTGGTGCCAGAAGGGCTGGTCTGAGTATTTCAGAAACTGCTGATCTACTGGGATTTTCACGCACAACCATCTCTAGGGTTTACAGAGAATGGTCCGAAAAAGAAAAAAAATCCAGTGAGCGGCAGTTCTGTGGGCGGAAATGCCTTGTTGATGCCAGAGGTCAGAGGAGAATGGGCAGACTGGTTCGAGCTGATAGAAAGGCAACAGTGACTCAAATCGCCACCCGTTACAACCAAGGTAGGCCTAAGAGCATCTCTGAACGCACAGTGCGTCGAACTTTGAGGCAGATGGGCTACAGCAGCAGAAGACCACACCGGGTACCACTCCTTTCAGCTAAGAACAGGAAACTGAGGCTACAATTTGTACAAGCTCATCGAAATTGGACAGTAGAAGATTGGAAAAACGTTGCTTGGTCTGATGAGTCTCGATTTCTGCTGCGACATTCGGATGGTAGGGTCAGAATTTGGCGTAAACAACATGAAAGCATGGATCCATCCTGCCTTGTATGGAGCATCTTTGGGATGTGCAGCCGACAAATCTGCGCAACTGTGTGATGCCATCATGTCAATATGGACCAAAATCTCTGAGGAATGCTTCCAGCACCTTGTTGAATCTATGCCACGAAGAATTGAGGCAGTTCTGAAGGCAAAAGGGGGTCCAACCCGTTACTAGCATGGTGTACCTAATATAGTGGCCGGTGAGTGTATATATGGAATATTGTGATTAATGCACATATGAATGCTGATTAAGCAACTAAAATGTAGCTCTGCATCTAGGACAAAGTTGAGACATCTGATCAGCACTTAATAAATCTGGCGTTGTTCCGCTTTTGCCTGGAAAACCCCCATACAGTCTGTCTGGCTTATATCAGTTTATGCCAGTCATTTTAAGCCATTGATTATAAACTAGCTGAGTAATATATTAGCTGTGGATATATGAGTATATATGATTATAGAGGAGTATACATGCAAGTGAGATCTACATGATATATATATTTCTATCACAGAACCTGCTCAGCAGAGACGTCGATCCCAGAGTCTGGCTCAATCTGATACAGTACGCTTGGGTACTTCTACCTTTCCAGGCAGCACTGTTCAGCAGCGAGCAGGCGTTTCGGGGACTAAGTCCTGCTTTTCCCACACTGAGCATGCCCACGGGACGGTCACATGCTCAGGTTCTGTTGCGGCTCCAATTGGACCATCAGGAAGGTCCTGGAGCGCTACTGCTATAAAAAGTTTGCATGGCCCCTCGGCCATGCGCTAGTGTAAACTTATTAACTTGTGTGTGTGTATGGATGAATGCCTGTCGATGGATGAAAGCTCCGAATCATTCCCATCCCTAGTGTTGCTGCCTACTCGCGAATGGTAGAGCTACCTAGCGCCCGACAGTGCTATCCTGCGCAATTGCACAAGTTGCTGAATTCAGTTAGCAGCGACCGCCAGAGCGTCGCCGTGCGCAGATAGTGCGCTTTCCTGGACCTGTTTAGGGTGGTTAGTGGTGTCCGCCAGAGCGGCGCTGCATGCACTCCTGTGCGGTAAATATTCACTTTAGTTTCCCTAGCACCGCAGTAGCGGTGTCAAGCTCAAGAAATCTAGAGGGACTCTTACCCTGAGTCTTGGGGCAGAGTTCTGTATCGCCTTGCTTGCACTCTCTGTGCAGTATCGCGGCCCTGTGAAGCGACAGGGTTTGCTTCCTTCATACCGGGTGAAGCTAACCCGTGTGTGTACTCACATTATACCACCATATAGTCCATAAATACCAAGCAGCAGGTGTCTTAGCTGCACGGTGGACCCCGGACTGCGAACGCACCTTATATCATCTCCAATTATTATTTGTTGCGTTCCACCAGCCTAACAGTGGGGACCCCACCATTTTTGACAACCAGCCTTACTAAAGCAGAGAGCATGGGGCTGGCATTCTCAGGCTGGTAAGGGGCTATGAATATTGACCCATCCTCGCAGCCTAAAAACAGCAGCCCGGTAGAGGCACATCTATTAGATGCGCCAATTCTGGCGCTTTGCCCGGCTCTTCCCACTTACTGTGTAGCGGTGGCAAGTTGGGTAATATTTGTGGGATTGATGTATTGTCTGGTGACATCAAGCCCATGGGTTAGTAAAGGAGAGGCATCTATAAGACAGCTATCCATTACTAATCCTATAGCTGTATTGTCAATAAACACAGAGCAAGTATAAAGTCCTTTATTTGAAGTAAAACAAAACATACTGGTCTTCTGTAACAAAAAAAATTAAAAAACATCAATATTCCACACCTGTCCCACGAAGAAACTTATTTGGCTCAGTGTTGTGAATTCTGCTTTTGGGTTCCCTCCGGTGGTGGTAGGTGGTAATGCAGTTGTCCCTGAGTTGCAGTCCTGGTCAGGTGTTTCTGCTGATTGCAGTTCTGACTGGGGTATTTAGGTGTGCAGGATCCATTAGTCCTTGCCAGTTGTCAATTGTTGTTGGGAGGTGTTGGACCTCTGCCTTGTTCCTCCTGCCTTTCTGCCAAATCAGCAAAGATAAGTGTCTGGTTTTTTTTCTGTGGCACACATGCTGTGTGCTTCATGATTCAGTGCTATTCTTTTGTGTTTTCTTGTCCAGCTTAGATTGTGTCAGTATTTTCTCAGTCTTGTTGGATTCTCTGGGGTTGCAGACATTCATTCCACATCTTTAGTTAGATTGTGGAATTTTTTGTATTATCTGCTGTGGATATTTTTTTAAGGGTTTCAATACTGACCGCCTAGTATTCTGTCCTATCCTTTCCTATTTAGCTAGAGTGTCCTCTTTTGCTAAATCCTGTTTTCTACCTGCGTGTGTCTTTTCTTCTCCTACTCACAGTCAATATTCGTGGGGGCTGCCTATCCTTTGGGGTTCTGCTCTGAGGCAAGGTAGTATTCCTATTTCCATCTATAGGGGTATTTAGTCCTCCGGCTGTGTCGAGGTGTCTAGGGTTTGCTAGGCACACCCCACGGCTACTTCTAGTTGCGGTGTTAGTTTTGGACACAGGTGACCATGCACATGGCGCCAGCCCATCAGGAAGATTGTCGATTTCTGGTGTTGCATAATTTGCATGATGTTATCGTGCTGGGTTTTCCGTGGTTGCAGGTACATAATCCTGTGTTGGATTGGAAGTCTATGTCTGTGACTAGTTGGGGTTGTCAGGGGGTTAATAATGATGTTCCTTTAATGTCCATCTCCTCTTCTTCCTCTTCTGAAATTCCAGAGTTTTTGTCTGATTTTCAGGATGTATTCGATGAGCCCAAGTCCAGTTCCCTTCCACCGCACAGGGACTGTGATAGTGCTATTGACTTGATTCCAGGCAGTAAGTTTCCTAAGGGCCGACTTTTCAACCTGTCGGTGCCTGAACATACCGCCATGCGGACTTATGTTAAGGAGTCTTTGGAGAAAGGGCATATTCGGCCATCTTCTTCACCGTTGGGAGCGGGATTTTTTTTGTTGCTAAGAAGGATGGCTCCTTGAGACCTTGTATTGATTATCGCCTCTTGAATAAGATCACGGTCAAGTTTCAATACCCTTTACCTTTGCTTTCTGATTTGTTTGCTAGGATTAAGGGGGCTAGTTGGTTTACTAAGATTGACCTTCGGGGGGCATATAATCTTGTTTGTATTAAACAGGGTGATGAATGGAAAACTGCGTTTAATACGCCCGAAGGCCATTTTGAATACCTTGTGATGCCATTCGGGCTCACTAATGCTCCATCGGTTTTTCAATCCTTCATGCATGATATCTTCCGGACTTATATTGATAAATTCTTGATTGTATATTTGGACGATATTTTGATTTTTTCCGATGATTGGGAGTCTCATGTGGAACAGGTCAGGATGGTATTTCAGATCCTTCGTGACAATGCTTTGTTTGTGAAGGGGTCTAAGTGCCTCTTTGGGGTGCAGAAGGTTTCTTTTTTGGGCTTCATTTTTTCTCCCTCATCTATGGAGATGGATCCGGTTAAGGTTCAGGCCATTTATGATTGGATTCAACCCACATCCGTGAAGAGCCTTCAGAAATTTTTGGGTTTTGCAAATTTTTATCGCCGTTTCATTGCTAATTTCTCCAGCGTGGTTAAACCCTTGACCGATTTGACGAAGAAAGGAAATGATGTGGCGAATTGGTCCTCTGCGGCTGTCTCTGCCTTTCAGGAGCTTAACCCCTTCCCGACATGTGACGTAATAGTACGTCACATGTCGGGACCCCCGCTTTGATGTGCGCTCCGGCGGTGAGCGCACATCAAAGTCGCGACATGTCAGCTGTTTTTTACAGCTGACATGTGCGCGCAATAGCGGCGGGTGAAATCGCGATCACCCGCCGCTATTAACTAGTTAAATGCCGCTGTCAAACTCAGACAGCGGCATTTAACTACCGCATCCGGCCGTGCGGCCGGATATGAGCGCATCGCCGACCCCTGTCACATGATCGGGGGTCGGCGATGCTTGTGCATTGTAACCATAGAGGTCCTGGAGACCTCTATGGTTACTGATTGCCGGTGGCTGTGAGCGCCACCCTGTGGTCGGCGCTCACAGCACACCTGCATTTTAGCTACATAACAGCGATCTGATGATCGCTGTTATGTAGCAGAGCCGATCGGGCTGTGCCTGCTTCTAGCCTCCCATGGAGGCTATAGAAGCATGGTAAAAGTTAAAAAAAAAAGTAAAAAAAAATGTGAAAAAAATAAAAAAAATATAAAAGTTTAAATCACCCCCCTTTCGCCCCAATCAAAATAAATCAATAAAAAAAAAGCCCAACCTACACATATTTGGTATCGCCGTGTTCAGAATCGCCCGATCTATCAATAAAAAAAAAGCATTAACCTGATCGCTAAACGGCGTAATGAAAAAAAAAATCGAAACGCCAGATTTACGTTTTTTTGGTCGCCACGACATTGCATTAAAATGCAATAACGGGCGATCAAAAGAACGTATCTGCACCGAAATGCTATCATTAAAAATGCCAGCTCGGCACGCAAAAAATAAGCCCTCACCCGACCCCAGATCACGAAAAATGGAGACGCTACGGGTATCGGAAAATGGCGCAATTTTATTTATTTATTTTTTTGCAAAGTTTGGAATTTTTTTTCACCACTTAGGTAAAAAAGAACCTAGTCATGTTTGGTGTCTATGAACTCGTACTGACCTGGAGAATCATAATGGCAGGTCAGTTTTAGCATTTAGTGAACCTAGCAAAATAGGCAAGCAAAAAACAAGTGTGGGATTGCACTTTTTTTGCAATTTCACTGCACTTGGAATTTTTTTCCCGTTTTCTAGTACACGACATGGTAAAACCAATGATGTCGTTCAAAAGTACAACTCGTCCCGCAAAAAATGAGCCCTCACATGGCCAAATTGACAGAAAAATAAAAAAGTTATGGCTCTGGGAAGGAGGGGAGCGAAAAACGAAAACGGAAAAACGGAAAAAGCTCCGGGGGTGAAGGGGTTAAACGCCGATTTACTTCTGCTCCGGTGTTGCGCCAAACGAATGTTTCCCTTCCGTTTCAGGTTGAGATTGACGCTTCTGAGATTGGGGCAGGGGCCGTTTTGTCTCAGAGGGATTCTGTAGGTTCCTTGATGAAACCGTGTGCCTTCTTCTCCCGCAAGTTTTCGCCTGCTGAACGCAATTATGATGTCGGCAATCGGGAGTTGTAGGCTATGAAGTGGGCGTTTGAGGAGTGGCGACATTGGCTTGAGGGAGCTAAGCATCGTATTGTGGTCCTGACTGATCATAAGAATCTGATTTACCTCGAGTCTGCCAAACGGCTGAGTCCTAGACAGGCTCGATGGTCCTTGTTTTTTTCCCCGTTTTGATTTCGTGGTTTCGTATCTTCCGGGTTCTAAGAATATTAAGGCTGATGCCCTTTCTAGGAGTTTTTTGCCTGATTCTCCTGAGGTCCTTGAACCGGTCGGCATTCTGAAAGAAGGGGTGGTCCTTTCTGCCATTTCCCCTGATTTACGGCGGGTTCTTCAGGAATTTCAGGCTGATAGACCTGACCGCTGTCCTGTGGGGAAATTGTTTGTTCCTGACAGATGGACTAGTAGAGTGATTTCTGAGGTTCACTGTTCCGTGTTGGCTGGTCATCCTGGTATTTTTGGTACCAGAGATTTGGTTGGTAGGTCCTTTTGGTGGCCTTCCTTGTCGCGTGATGTGCGTTCTTTTGTGCAGTCCTGTGGGACTTGTGCGCGGGCCAAGCCTTGTTGTTCCCGTGCTAGTGGGTTACTTTTGCCATTGCCGGTCCCTGAGAGGCCCTGGACGCATATTTCTATGGATTTTATTTCTGATCTTCCGGTTTTCCAGAGGATGTCAGTTATCTGGGTTGTTTGTGACCGGTTTTCCAAGATGGTTCATTTGGTGCCTTTGCCTAAATTGCCTTCCTCTTCAGAGTTGGTTCCATTGTTTTTTCAGCATGTGGTTCGTTTGCATGGTATTCCGGAGAATATTGTGTCCGACAGAGGTTCCCAGTTTGTTTCTAAGTTTTGTCGGGCCTTTTGTGCTAGGCTGGGCATTGATTTGTTTTTTTCTTCTGCATTTCATCCTCAGACAAATGGCCAGACCGAGCAAACTAATCAGACCTTGGAGACCTATTTGAGATGCTTTGTGTCTGCTGATCAGGATGATTGGGTGGCCTTTTTGCCATTGGCCGAGTTTGCCCTTAATAATCGGGCTAGTTCAGCTACTTTGGTTTCGCCTTTCTTTTGTAATTTTGGTTTTCATCCTCGTTTTTCTTCTGGGCAGGTTGAGCCTTCTGACTGTCCTGGTGTGGATTCGGTGGTTGACAGGTTGCAGCAGATTTGGGCTCATGTGGTGGACAATTTGGTGTTGTCTCAGGAGGAGGCTCAACGTTTTGCTAACCGTCGTCGGTGTGTTGGTTCCCGGCTTCGGGTTGGGGATCTGGTTTGGTTGTCTTCCCGTCATGTTCCTATGAAGGTTTCTTCCCCTAAGTTTAAGCCTCGGTTTATTGGTCCTTATAGGATTTCTGGGATTATTAATCCGGTGTCTTCTTGATTGGAGCTTCCGGCCTCTTTTGCTATCCATAATGTCTTCCATAGAACTTTATTGCGGAAATATGTGGTACCCGTTGTTCCCTCTGTTGATCCTCCGGCCCCTGTGTTGGTTGATGGGGAGTTGGAGTATGTGGTTGAGAAGATTTTGGATTCTCGATTTTCGAGGCGGAGGCTTCAGTACCTTGTCAAATGGAAGGGTTATGGCCAGGAGGATAATTCTTGGGTTTTTGCTTCTGATGTCCATGCTGCTGATTTGGTCCGTGCCTTTCATCTGGCTCGTCCTGATCAGCCTGGGGGCGCTGTTGAGGGTTCAGTGACCCCTCCTCAAGGGGGGGGGGTACTGTTGTGAATTCTGCTTTTGGGTTCCCTCCGGTGGTGGTAGGTGGTAATGCAGTTGTCCCTGAGTTGCAGTCCTGGTCAGGTGTTTCTGCTGATTGCAGTTCTGACTGGAGTATTTAGGTGTGCAGGATCCATTAGTCCTTGCCAGTTATCAATTGTTGTTGGGAGGTGTTGGACCTCTGCCTGGTTCCTCCTGCCTTTCTGCCAAATCAGCAAAGATAAGTGTCTGGGTTTTTTTCTGTGGCACACATGCTGTGTGCTTCATGATTCAGTGCTATTCTTTTGTGTTTTCTTGTCCAGCTTAGATTGTGTCAGTATTTTCTCAGTCTTGTTGGATTCTCTGGGGTTGCAGATATTCATTCCACATCTTTAGTTAGATTGTGGAATTTTTTGTATTATCTGCTGTGGATATTTTTTGAAGGGTTTTAATACTGACCGCCTAGTATTCTGTCCTACCCTTTCCTATTTAGCTAGAGTGGCCTCTTTTGCTAAATCTTGTTTTCTGCCTGCGTGTGTCTTTTCTTCTCCTACTCACAGTCAATGTTCGTGGGGGCTGCCTATCCTTTGGGGTTCTGCTCTGAGGCAAGGTAGTATTCCTATTTCCATCTATAGGGGTATTTAGTCCTCCGGCTGTGTCGAGGTGTCTAGGGTTTGTTAGGCACACCCCACGGCTACTTCTAGTTGCGGTGTTAGTTCCGGATCTGCGGTCAGTGTAGTTTCCACCTACTCCAGAGAAAGTTTCATGCGGCTCCAAGGTCACCGGATCATAACAGCTCAGATGGTGTGAAGCGTGTCTTGCCCCCAGTCAAGCATGGTGGTGGGAGTGTCATGGTTTCAGGCTGCAAGACTGCTGCAAGTTGTGGAGAGCTACAGTTAAATAAAGGAACTATGAATGCTGTACTGTGACATAAAAAAGCAGAACATGATCCCCTCCCTTCAGAAACGGGGCAGCAGGGCAGTATTCCAACATAACCACCCCCTACACACTCCCAAGATGACCACCTTTACCCTCGGTTAACTTAGAAACTGAAGGTAAAAGGTGGTGGACTCACTGAGCTTGTCTCCAGACCTAAACAGAAGGTGGAGGAGTGCAAGTCTTTAACACATCCATCAGCTCTGTGATGCAGCCATGGAGGAGTGGAAGAGTATTACAGTGGTAAGCTTGAAGCTTTAGTGAACTCCATGCCCAAGAGGGTTAAAGCAGTGCTTGAAAGTAATGACGGCAACACAAAATATTGACACTTTGGGAACACTTTGACCATTTTTACTTAGGAGTGTACTCATTTTTGTTGCCAGCAATTTACACGTTAACCCCTTCCCAACCTTGGAGGCACTCAGTACATCTTAGTCGGCGGGCACTTACTGACCTTAGATATACTGACAACATCCAAAAACCCCTAAAAACTTTGATTGCAGCATTAAGAAGGCAGGCATTGATAGGGAGCTTCCATTGCCCTTCGATTGGAGTCCCAGCGACATCATTGTGGGGGCCTGACCGTTGATATGGTGACCCGATGTCACAAAGCTATGGCAAGCCCCTCAAACCATGTGCAGAGCACGGTTTCAGGGGCTTGTGTCAGTGCAGAACTTACAGTAATAGTGTATTGCAATGGATTATAACTGCGATCCGGCTAGTGAAAGTGAAAGTCCCTTAGCGGGACAAAGTTAAAAAAAATATAATACAGTACAGTGTTATGACCTGGTGGTTAAGAGGCCACACTGATATGACCTGGTGGCTAAAACGCAACATGGGACGAGCTCTGAGAAGGTGGTATCTCTACTGACCGCAGTCCCTAATCCTAACAACAACACTAGTAATAGCCGTGGGATGTTCCTGACTCTCCCTAGACACCTCTTCACAGCCTAAGAACTAACTACCCCTAAAGAAGGAAATAGAAAGCTATCTTGCCTCAGAGAAAACCCCAAAAGGAAAGACAGCCCCCCACAAATATTGACTGTGAGTGGAGAGGGAAATGACGTACACAGAAATAAAATCAGATTTCAGCAAAGGAGGCCAATACTAAACTTGATAGACAGAGAGAAAAGGATACTGTGCGGTCAGTATTAAAAACTACAAAATCCACGCAGAGTTTACAAAAATGAACTCCACACCGACTCACGGTGTGGAGGGGCAAATCTGCTTTCCCAGAGCTTCCAGCTAGCCTGAATATGACATAGTGACAAGCTGGACAAAAAGAGACATATTTGCAGAGCAATAGAGTCCAAGCAAATGGACAAACAAGAACTAGCAAAAACTTATCTTTTGCTGACAATGACAGGCCATATGAGAAATCCAAGAAGAGCACCAAATCCAAACAAGAACATTGACAGCTGGCATGAACTAAAGCCCAGAGCAGGTTTAAATAACAAACCCAGGCAAGGCGATTAGTGAAGGCAGCTGCTACAGCTACCTAAAGGAGCAGCAGTTCCACTCGAAACCACCAGAGGGAGCCCAAGGGCAGAACTCACAAAAATACCATTAGCAACCACAGGAGCGAGCTCCAGAACGGAATTCACAACAGTACCCCCCCCTTGAGTAGGGGTCACCGAACCCTCACCAGAGCCCCCAGGCCGATCAGGACAAGCCAAATGGAAAGCACGAACCAAATCGGCAGCATGAACATCGGAGGCAACAACCCAAGAATTATCCTCCTGGCCATAACCCTTCCACTTGACCAGATACTGAAGCTTCCGCCTCGAAAAACGAGAATCCAAAATCTTCTCCACCACATATTCCAATTCCCCCTCAACCAACATCGGAGCAGGAGGATCAACGGAGGGAACCATAGGTACCACATATCTCCGCATCAAGGATCTATGGAACACATTATGAATGGAAAAAGAAGCTGGAAGGGCCAAACGAAAAGACACCGGATTGATAATTTCAGAAATCTTATAAGGCCCAATAAAGCGAGGCTTGAACTTAGGGGAAGAAACCTTCATAGGAACATGACGAGAAGACAACCAGACCAAATCCCCAACACGAAGCCGGGGACCAACACACCGACGACGGTTAGCAAAACGTTGAGCCTTCTCCTGAGACAACGTCAAATTGTCCACCACATGAGTCCAAATTTGCTGCAACCTGTCCACCACAGAATCCACACCAGGACAGTCAAAAGGCTCAAGCTGCCCTGAAGAAAAAAGAGGATGAAAACCAAAGTTACAAAAGAAAGGCGAAACCAAGGTAGCCGAACTAGCCCGATTATTAAGGGCAAACTCGGCCAACGGCAAAAAGGTCACCCAATCATCCTGATCAGCAGACACAAAGCATCTCAAATAGGTTTACAAGGTCTGATTGGTTCGCTCCGTTTGGCCATTTGTCTGAGGATGGAATGCTGAAGAAAAAGACAAATCAATGCCCATTCTAGCACAAAAGGACCGCCAAAACCTAGAAACGAACTGGGAACCTCTGTCAGACACAATATTCTCCGGAATACCATGCAAACGAACCACATGCTGAAAAAATAATGGAACCAAATCAGAGGAGGAAGGCAACGGTACCAAATGGACCATCTTAGAAAACCGGTCACAAACCACCCAGATGACAGACATCTTCTGAGAAACAGGAAGATCAGAAATAAAATCCATGGAAATATGCGTCCAGGGCCTCTCAGGAATAGGCAAAGGCAAAAGCAACCCACTGGCACGGGAACAGCAAGGCTTAGCCCGAGCACAGGTCCCACAGGACTGCACAAACGAACGCACATCCCGCGACAAGGAAGGCCACCAAAAGGACCTAGCCACCAAATCTCTGGTACCGAAAATCCCAGGGTGACCAGCCAACACCGAACAATGAACCTCAGAAATTACCCTGCTAGTCCATCTATCAGGAACAAACAGTTTCCCCACGGGACAGCGGTCAGGTTTATCAGCCTGAAACTCCTGAAGTACCCGCCGCAAATCAGGGGAGATGGCAGAAAGAATCACCCCCTCCTTGAGGATGCCAGCCAGCTCAAGAACTCCCGGAGAATCAGGCAAAAAACTCCTAGAAAGGGCATCAGCCTTCACATTCTTAGATCCCGGAATATACGAGACCACAAAATCAAAACGTGAGAAAAACAGAGACCACCGAGCTTGTCTAGGATTCAACCGCTTAGCAGACTCGAGGTAAATCAGATTCTTATGATCAGTCAAGACCACCACGCGATGCTTGGCTCCCTCAAGCCAATGTCGCCACTCCTCAAATGCCCACTTCATAGCCAACAACTCCCGATTGCCGACATCATAATTACGCTCAGCAGGCGAAAACTTTCTGGAGAAGAAAGCACATGGTTTCATCAAAGAGCCATCAGAACTTCTCTGAGACAAAACGGCCCCTGCCCCAATCTCAGAAGCATCAACCTCAACCTGAAAAGGGAGAGAAACATCTGGCTGACGCAACACAGGGGCAGAAGTAAAACGACGTTTAAGCTCCTGAAAGGCCTCAACAGCCGCAGAGGACCAATTCATCACATCAGCGCCCTTCCTCTTCAAATCGGTCAGAGGCTTCACCACACTAGAAAAATTAGCAATAAAGCGGCGATAAAAATTGGCAAAGCCCAAAAATTTCTGAAGGCTCTTTACAGATGTAGGTTGAGTCCAATCATGAATGGCCTGGACTTTAACAGGGTCCATTTCAATAGCCGAGGGAGAAAAAATGAAACCCAAAAAAGAAACCTTCTGAACTCCAAAGAGGCACTTAGACCCCTTCACAAACAACGCATTAGCACGAAGGACCTGAAATACCATCCTAACCTGCTTCACATGAGACTCCCAATCATCGGAGAAAACCAAAATATCATCCAAATACACAATCATGAATTTATCCAGATAATTCCGGAAGATATCATGCATAAAGGACTGAAATACCGATGGAGCATTAGAGAGCCCAAATGGCATCACAAGATATTCAAAATGGCCTTCGGGCGTATTAAATGCTGTTTTCCATTCATCACCTTGTTTAATACGCACGAGATTATACGCCCCTCGAAGGTCGATTTTAGTAAACCAACTGGCACCCTTAATCCGAGCAAACAAATCAGAAAGTAAAGGTAAAGGGTACAGGAATTTGACAGTGATCTTATTGAGAAGGCGATAATCTATACAGGGTCTCAAGGAGCCTTCCTTCTTGGCAACAAAAAAAAAATCCCGCTCCCAACGGTGACGAAGACGGGCGAATATGCCCCTTCTCCAGGGACTCCTTTACATAACTCCGCATAGCGGCATGCTCTGGCACAGACAGATTGAAAAGTCGGCCCTTAGGGAACTTACAGCCAGGAATCAAATTAATGGCACAATCGCAGTCCCTATGAGGAGGCAGGGAACTGGACTTGGGCTCATCAAATATATCCTGGAAATCCGACAAAAACTCAGGAACTTCAGAAGAAGGGGACGAGGAAATGGACATCAAAGGAATATCACTATGTATCCCCTGACAACCCCAACCAGTTACAGACATAGATCTCCAATCCAGCACTGGATTATGTACCTGTAACCATGGAAAACCCAGCACAACAACATCATGCAAATTATGCAATACCAAAAAGCGAATATTTTCCTGATGTGCTGGAGCCATGTACATGGTTAACTGTGTCCAGTACTGAGGTTTATTCTTGGCCAATGGCGTAGCATCAATCCCCCTTAAGGGAATAGGGCTCTGCAAAGGCTCCAAGGAAAAACCACAGCGCTTGGCAAATTCTAAGTCCATTAAGTTCAGGGCAGCGCCAGAATCCACAAATGCCATAACAGAAAAGGACGACAATGAGCAAATCAGGGTAACAGACAAGAGAAATTTAGGCTGTACAGTACTAATGGTAACAGACCCAGGGACCCTCTTAGTACGCTTAGGGCAATTAGAAATAGCATGAGCAGAATCACCACAGTAAAAACACAGGCCATTCTGACGTCAATTTCTGCCTTTCTGCTCTAGTCAAAATCCTATCACATTGCATAGGCTCAGGACTCTGCTCAGAGGACACTGCCATATGGTGCACCACCTTGCGCTCGCGCAAGCGCCGATCAATGTGATTGGCCAAAGACATTGACTCATTCAGAATAGCAGGTGTGGGAAACCCCACCATAACATCTTTAAGGGCTTCAGAAAGACCCTTTCTGAAAATTGCTGCCAGGGCATACTCATTCCATTTTGTGAGCACAGACCACTTTCTAAATTGCTGGCAGTATACTTATGCTGCTTCCTGACCCTGACACAGAGCCAGCAAAGTTTTTTCTGCCTGATCCACAGAATTAGGCTCGTCATACAGCAATCCGAGCGCTTGAAAAAATGCGTCAATATTGAGAAATGCAGGATTTCCTGGCTCAAGGGAGAATGCCCAGTCCTGTGGGTCGCCACGCAGCAAAGAAATAACAATCTTCACCTGCTGAATGGGGTCACCAGAGGAACGGGGTCTCAGAGCAAAAAACAATCTGCAATTATTTTTAAAGTTCAAAAATTTAGATCTATCCCCAGAAAATAAATCAGGAATAGGAATTCTAGGCTCTAATACCGGAGTCTGGACAACATAATCTTGGATACTCTGTACCCTTGCAGCGAGTTGATCCACGCACAAGGACAGACCCTGAACCTCCATATCAGCACCAAAATCCTGAACCACCCAGAGATTAAGGGGAAAAAAAAGACAAAACAAGCTACAAAGGAAAAAAAAAATGACTCAGAACTTTCTTTTCCCTCTTTTGAGATGCATTTAACACATTATGGGCCAGCTGTACTGTTATGACCTGGTGGTTAAGAGGCCACACTGATATGACCTGGTGGCTAAAACGCAACATGGGACGAGCTCTGAGAAGGTGGTATCTCTACTGACCGCATTCCCAATCCTAACAACAACACTAGTAATAGCCGTGGGATGTTCCTGACTCTCCCTAGACACCTCTTCACAGCCTAAGAACTAACTACCCCTAAAGAAGGAAATAGAAAGCTATCTTGCCTCAGAGAAAACCCCAAAAGGAAAGACAGCCCCCCACAAATATTGACTGTGAGTGGAGAGGGAAATGACGTACACAGAAATGAAATCAGATTTCAGCAAAGGAGGCCAATACTAAACTTGATAGACAGAGAGAAAAGGATACTGTGCGGTCAGTATTAAAAACTACAAAATCCACGCAGAGTTTACAAAAATGAACTCCACACCGACTCACGGTGTGGAGGGGCAAATCTGCTTTCCCAGAGCTTCCAGCTAGCCTGAATATGACATAGTGACAAGCTGGACAAAAAGAGACATATTTGCAGAGCAATAGAGTCCAAGCAAATGGACAAACAAGAACTAGCAAAAACTTATCTTTTGCTGACAATGACAGGCCATATGAGAAATCCAAGAAGAGCACCAAATCCAACCAAGAACATTGACAGCTGGCATGAACTAAAGCCCAGAGCAGGTTTAAATAACAAACCCAGGCAAGGCGATCAGTGAAGGCAGCTGCTACAGCTACCTAAAGGAGCAGCAGTTCCACTCGAAACCACCAGAGGGAGCCCAAGGGCAGAACTCACAAAAATACCATTAGCAACCACAGGAGGGAGCTCCAGAACGGAATTCACAACAGGAAACCCCCCAATTCTAACTTCAACCCTTACCCCAACACACCCCTAACCCTAATCCCAACCCTAACCCCAACCTTAACTTTAGCCTCAACCCTAACTTTAGCCCCAACCCCAACCTTAGCCCCAACCCTAACTTTAGCCCCAACCCTAACTTTAGCCCCAACCTAATGGGAAAACTGGGGCGGGAGATCACTTGGGCAGGGAAGAGATCAGTGGGGCAGGGGGGAGATCAGTGGGGCAGGGAGGAGATCAGTGGGGCAGGGGGGAGATCTGTAGGGCAGGGGGGAGATCAGCAGGGCAGATCATGGGGCAGGTGGGAGATCAGCAGGGCTGATCCCCAGGGCAGGGGACAGATCCCCAGGGCAGGGGGAAGATCCGCGGGGCAGGGGGAAGATCCGCGGGGCAGGGGGAAGATCCGCGGGGCAGGGGGAAGATCCGCGGGGCAGGGGGAAGATCCGCGGGGCAGGGGGGGGGGGGGAGATCAGCGGGGCAGTGCGGAGATCAGCGGGGCAGTGGGGAGACCAGCGGGGCAGTGGGGAGACCAGCGGGGCAGTGGGGAGACCAGCGGGGCAGTGGGGAGACCAGCGGGGCAGTGGGGAGACCAGCAGGGGCAAGGGGCTCTCAGGCGCGGGGGGGGGGCAGCAGGGGGCTGAGGAGATGCAGCATGGAGATGCAGCCAGCAGCGGCAGGGGGGGTGATCAGGGGGTGATCACCAGGGCAGGGGGGAGGGAGAGGAGGTCGGGGGGTGGAATTGGACGGCGGGGGAGAGGAGGGCAGCAGAGGAGAGTACCGGATGGCAGGCGGCGGCCGTCAGGCGGCGATGCGGCGGCAGCAGAAGGGACATCGCTCTGCAGCTCCCATGGAAGGGATCAGGCTGCAGAGCGAGGGTGTCATGTTTCACTCCGCCACCCAACATCTAATTGGAGGGATAGCGTCACATGGACGCTAGCTCCATTCAGATCTGGGGGGTGCTTGACAAAAGTCACCAGAGCGATTGTAGCCACGGGGGGCAAAGCCACCCGCCTTGGGCTCAAGTACAAGTCCCCCTTTTCCTGCAGGTCAGGTGAAATTTCAGTTAACCCTTTCACCCGACCACCATGACGCATACGCTGCATCACAGGTCGGGAAGGGGTTAATCAGGTTTTCCCAAAAACGAAAGTTCATTTTAAAAATTGTCTGTATCTGACTGTCGTGAGATAGTGCTTACTGCATGTGTTGGGGAACACTCGCTTAGGAACGGGATTCAGTCACACAGGCACAATTTTCTCTATTAAACAGTCCATGCGGTTTATTATGCAGTCATAAACCGGGCCATGCACAGTTCATTATATACTTCATGGAACACAATAGGCACCAACAGATGACATTAGGTTGCAGTCTCTAAATATGCTGGACCTTACTCTGTCCAGTTACCATGGGTGACAGCACAGTTCATTAACTGACCCCCTGTCAGTGCACACAGTTCCCCAACTCTGGGTTACCTTCCTGGAGCTCCTGCTCCACACGCTGACTCCACGTCAGTCCTTGTTCCCAGGGAAGCTTCCTAACTGGAATCACCGTCCCGGACGATGCCTTGCTCACCACGCCAGCTAACAGTCTCAGACCCACAGAAGGACGGTAGCTTCCCCAACACAGTAGCCGTCACCGACTCAGCAGAACCATAGCTTCACCCAGTGCTCTTCGGAACTCCGGTCCTACTCCCAGGACTGTCCAACACAGAGGCCACCCAGGTCCACGGCCTCTGTGTGCTATTCAGGGATTCAGTCCACGCACAGGACCTCCCAACACACAGGCCTTCAGGTCCACGGCCTCTCAGTGTGCTATTCAGGGATCCGATCCTACTCCCAGGATCTCCCAACACACAAACCTTCCAGGACCTACACACTCTCTCCCATGTGACCACACCATGGTCACATTATGTAGTTGTAACCACTCCCATAGATGGGAGGTGTGTATTTGGTTAGTCAGACCTGCCCAGCTCTCCAACTAACCCTGCAAGCCTCCATTTACAACTATACAAATACTTGTGGGACTACAGGTCCCAGAACAACAACATTACTGGCTTAGGCCCCTTTCACACATCAATTTTTTGCCGTCAGGCACAATCCGACGAGTTTTGCAAAATACGGATCCGGCAAAAGTTGCCGCCGGATCCGTTATTTTTCCTCATAAACTTGTATTAGCGAAAGATGGCCTTACGTTTCATCCGTTTTTTCGCTGGATCCCTTTGGCGCCGGATACGTCAAATGATGGAATCCGCCGACGGATTCCGTTTTTTTGTTTGTTTTTTTTTTTAAACCAAGCACGCATTTTCCATTCTGGGGTCTGTCTTTCTCTTCTCATCCAAATCAGCTAGTCGGATCCGGCTAAAAACACACAATTTGCGACGGATCCTTTTTTTGAAAATTCGTCGGATTGAGCCTAACGGCAAATACCTGATGTGTGAAAGTAGCCTTACAGCGCAGACTCCCTCTGCGACACATACCGGCCATTTACAATAATGCCAGTCACTATCTCATTATCACCATTACAGTTAAGCCTCCATGCGTATCCTGAGGAGCACACACAGCGCCCCCTAGCTGCAACATGGGTCACTGCATCACACCGTGAACAGAACATACCACAGCTCCTGGGCAGGGGAGGAAGAAAAAGACAATACTGACATTACAGCAGGTGATCGCAGAGGATACATTTTGTGAGGTAAAATATTGTTTAAAAACAGTCAGTGAAATATTTTACCTGACAAAATGAATCCTCTGTGATCCCCTGCTGTAATGTCAGTATTGTGTTTTGCTTTCTCCCCTGCCAAGGAGATGTGGTATGTTCTGTACACGGTCAGACACAGACAATTTTTAAAATTAACTTTCGTGACCAGCTTCCTCTGCCTGTAGATGCTTCGCACATCTGCTGCCGGGATCAGCCCAATGATTCAATGTGCCTGCGAGGAATTCGCACAGGCACAGTAAGTCAGACCGCGGCTATCTTTGTGCAGACAGATAGTGGGAAGCACGGTGGCTCAGTGGTTAGCACTGCAGCCTTGCAGCGCTGGAGTACTGGGTTTAAATCCCACCAAGCATAACATCTGCATGGAGTTTTTATGTTCTCCCCGTGTTTGCGTGGGTTTCCTCAGGGCACTCCGGTTTCCTCCCACACTTCAAAGACATACTGATTATAATAATAATTTTTATTTATATAGCGCCAACATATTCCGCAGCGCTTTACAACTTATAGAGGGGACTTGTACAGACAATAGACATTACAGCATAACAGAAATCACAGTTCAAAATAGATACCAAGAGGAGTGAGGGCCCTGCTCGCAAGCTTACAACCTATGAGGAAAAGGGGAGACACGAGAGGTGGATGGTAACAATTGCTTTAGTTATTCGGACCAGCCATAGTGTAAGGCTCGGGTGTTCATGTAAAGCTGCATGAACCAGTTAACTGCCTAAGCATGTAGCAGTACAGACACAGAGTGCTATTAACTGCATAAAGTGTATGAGAACATGATGCGAGGAACCTGATTGGTTTTTTTTTTATTTTTAATAAGCCATACAGGGATAGTTAGGTTAATGCGTTGAGGTGGTAGGCCAGTCTGAACAAATGCGTTTTTAGGGCACGCTTAAAACTGTGGGGATAGGGGATTAATCGTATTAACCTGGGTAGTGCATTCCAAAGAATCGGCGCAGCACGTGTAAAGTCTTGGAGATGGGAATGGGAGGTTCGGATTATTGAGGATGCTAACCTGAGGTCATTAGCGGAGCGGAGGGCACGGGTAGGGTGGTAGATTGAGACCAGAGAGGAGATGTAGGGTGGTGCTGAGCCATGGAGTGCTTTGTGGATGAGGGTAGTAGTTTTGTACTGGATTCCGGAGTGGATGGGTAGCCAGTGTAATGACTGGCACAAGGTAGAGGTATCGGTGTAACGGTTGGTGAGGAATATGATCCTGGCAGCAGCATTCAGGACAGATTGGAGCGGGGAGAGTTTGGTAAGAGGGAGGCCGATTAGTAGAGAGTTACAATAGTCCAGACGAGAATGAATAAGTGAGACAGTAAGAGTTTTTGCAGAGTCGAAAGTAAGAAAAGGGCGAATTCTAGAAATGTTTTTGAGATGCAGATAAGAAGAGCGAGCCAATGATCGGATGTGGGGGGTGAATGAAAGCTCGGAATCAAGGATGACCCCAAGGCAGAGGGCATGTTGCTTTGGAGTAATGATGGAACCGCACACGGAGATGGAAATTTAGATTGTGAGCCCCATCGGGGACAGCGATGACATGTATGCAAACTGAAAAGAGCTGCAGAATATGTTAACGCTATATTAAATAAAGATTATTAAAGACTAGATTGTGGCCCGATTCTAACGCATCGGGTATTCTAGAATATGCATGTCCCCGTAGTATATGGACAATGATGATTCCAGAAATCGCGGCAGACTGTGCCCGTCGCTGATTGGTCGAGGCCGCCAGGCATTATGACATCATCGTCGCCATGCTGTGCCCGTCGCTGATTGATTGGTCGAGGCCGCCAGGCATTAGGACATCATCGTCGCCATGCTGTGCCCGTCGCTGATTGGTCGAGGCCTGGCGGCCTCGACCAATCAGAGACGCGGGATTTCCAGGACAGACAGACAGACGGGAAAACCCTTAGACAATTATATATATATATAGATTATTACAGCGGCGGTCACATTAAAACTGCGCATGCGCTCCTCCTGTACAGAGATGGTAGCGGTCAGTGAATCATTCGGCTGATCCCGGCGGTGGCGTGTTCCACAGGTAGTACCGCACAAGAGGCTGCGCATGGCGTATAGAGTGTATGTGTGTTTGTGGTGCATATGGCGTATACAGTGTGTGTGGTGTATACAGTGTGTGTGGTGTATACAGTGTGTGTGTGTGTGTGTGTGTGTGTGTGTGTGTGTGTGTGTGTGTGTGTGTGTGTGTGTGTGTGTGTGTGTGTGTGTGTGTGTGTGTGTCGCTGGTGGTACCGCGCAAGAGGCTGGTACCACCAGCCGTTTCCATATTGAGACAACCATCACTTGGGTGTCCAAATATGGCGGCAGGTGAACTCTGCCACTTGGAATTCTGGGATCCGGACACATCTGGACGGAACAGGATGTGAAGACATTACAAGCAGGGGTGTAACTACAACGAGTGCAGGGGTTGCAATCGCACCTGGGCCCTGGAGACTAGGGGGCCCTGGAGACTAGGGGGCCCTAAAAGTCCCTTTGGCCTATAGAAAAAGACTATTGCTATTAAAGACTAGATTGTGGCCCGATTCTAACGCATCGGGTATTCTAGAATATGCATGTCCCCGTAGTATATGGACAATGATGATTCCAGAATTCGCGGCAGACTGTGCCCGTCACTGATTGGTCGAGGCAACCTTTATGACATCATCGTCGCCATGGCAACTATTATGACATCTACGTCGATACTGTGCCCATCTCTGATTGGTCGAGGCCGCCAGGCATTATGACATCATCGTCGCCATGCTGTGCCCGTCGCTGATTGGTCGAGGCCTGGCGGCCTCGACCAATCAGAGACGCGGGATTTCCAGGACAGACAGACAGACAGACAGACAGACGGGAAAACCCTTAGACAATTATATATATAGATTTAAAATATTTGTGGGCCCAGTTGAAGCTTTCGCATCGGGGCCCATGAGTTTCAAGTTACGCCACTGATTACATGATTATATATATATTCCTCTTGTTCAAATGGTAGCAGAAATACTTTAATACCAATATTCTTACCAGGAAAGCTGATGCTCATCAATAAGATGAGAATGTTTCTGCAGGGTGAAATGATGTGTTTCTGGGAAAATCCTTAGTATAAGATTGTTTTAATTAGTTAGAAAACACAGGATAGTTACTTACGTTTCCCATGCTGAAGGTACGCTTAAATACACAAAATATGTCATATATTAACACCGTTCCATCTTCTTGAATGCAGATTAGATCTTCAGAAACAGTCCATCCAAGGTGTACAACTTGTCCACTTTTCCACTGTAAACAAGAAAAATATGTATTCAAGAAATAAGAGAAATAAGATGGTGTTTTGGCTTTTTTTGCCTAAATAGATTGTCCACTACTGGGACAACCCCTTCTCGATCTGAATGTTTCCCCCTGTGAAAATAGTAACATCTATAATCTCCCCCTATGCCGATGTTATTACAACAGTGTCGGCTCTCATGTTCCTGAGGCTCACATGAGGTTGTTACGTCACGTGAGCCCGGCCACCCAATCAGCCCTGGCGTCGCTGTTCCCACCTTTAGATTTATACATAATCAAGAGCAAGTGAGAGCTGCGGCGGGCCGCTCACTTGCTCTTGATTTCTAATACATTAGCCGAAGGCAGGGACAGCGACGCCAGGGCTGATTGGGCACAGGGCTCACGTGACGTTACAACCTCATGTGACCCTCAGGAACATGAGTGCCGACACTGCTGCAACGGCATTGTCATGGGAGGGGATTATAGGTGGTGTTTTTACTTCACGTGAGCAACCATTCAGATCGAGAAGGGGTTGTCATAGCAGTAACAACCCCTTTAAGTAAAACTGGCAAATATGTGCAATTACAAACATCCACTGCATGTAACTCTGCGATATTGGCAGCAATAAACCTACAAAAAAGACCAGAGCACATACTGCTAAGTCATTAATGATCAATCCCTTACCTTCATCAGTCTCAGATTCTCAAGGAATAACAGATAATACATACATCTTGTAGAATCAATTTAGGAGTTTTCCATTGTAAGTGATTTTTCAATTGAACCCTTAGTAAGTCACCACCCACTTACCACAAAGGCCTGAAGAATTACCGTACATTATGGCAACAACTGGAATATCCATCACATAGGAGGATAGAGTATAGTCTTATCTACCACAATTTCAGGTCTTTCTGAAGAGACTGATCTCATAAACGAAATACAGAGCCATGAATCAGTTCCTTGTTAGGAAATACCGGGGGCTTGGAGTCCCACCCCTCTACTCTACCTGTAGCAGAACCTTGTAAACTACTCAGCAATTTCAATATTTCAGCTTTTCTCCCATTGATCACAGTGGGAAATTCTCAATCTTCTACTCTGCAAATACAAAAAAGGAAACCCCCCCAATGGAAATCTAGCAGGAAACGGGGATGTAGAGGCAGGGGAACTTGCAACAGAGTTAGAAACTCAAAACAATTGCAAAAAAAGTACATAAAGATTTCTAATTTGTCAACCCACAGGAGCTTAGCTTTTTAAGTAACTGGCTTTCCTTTTGTCCCAAAGCTCATGTAGATACTTTTTGATTATTTTTGGTTTGAATGAATTCATTACAAATGTGACCTTAGTGAGATATTTTAATATTTTGGACAAGAAAACTGTAGATTCCACCATACTCCAGATCAAATCCTCGTGCTTTCACAGAAAATAACATTAAAGGGAATGTGTCAACAGATTTTTTTCTAGGCAATCTGCTAGTGGCGTATTGATGTGGGCCATTTGCCCTGGAGATATTGTCCTTCTGTGTGAGCCTCCCCAACCACTGCGGCTTGTGCTTGTTTCTGTAGTAACATATATGCATGGTGAAACAAAATCCACCAAGTAAGAGATTCTTTCACCTCCAGGGACCTCAAGGGTCATTGTGTCCAACCAGGGCCGGCCCGAACGTATAGGCGAACTAGGCGGCCGCCAAGGGCGCCGACCCTAAGGGGGCGCCAGAGAAAAAATAGAAAAAAATGATAAAAAATATTTTCAAAAGGCAAAAGGTGTATGGAGCGGAGCTGAATGTGTATGAGGTGTATGGAGCGGAGCGTGTGTGTATGAGGTGTACGGAGCGGAGTCGTGTGTGTATGAGGTGCATAGAGCGGAGCTAAATGTGTATGAGGTGTACGGAGCGGAGCCGCGTGTGTACGAGGTGTATGGAGCGGAGCGCGTGTGTACGGAGCGCAGCCGCGTGTGTAGGAGTAGCTATGTGTGGCCATTATACGGTACGAAGTATCATGTGCGGCCAATATACAGTATGGAGCATCATGTGTGGTCATTATACAGTATGGAGCATCATGTGTGGTCATTATACAGTATGGAGCATCATGTGTGGCCATATTTTTTTGTTTATAATTATTCTTTATGAAACAGTGTGATCAGCAGTGCTAAATGGGTGTAGTTGGGACGTGGATATGGGCTAGTTATGAATGGGTGTGGTCGGAGGCGTGGCCTAAAATTTGCCGCGCCACCCTGTGGTCGGCGCTCATAGCAATGCAGGAATTCAGCTACATAGTCGATCGAGTTGTGCCAGCTTCTAGCCTCCCATGGAGACTATTGAAGCATGGCAAAATTTAAAAAAAAGGGAACAAAAAGTGAAAAAAATAAAAAAAAAGTTTAAATGACCCCCCTTTCGCCCCATTCAAAATAAAACAAACAGAAAAATCAAACAAACATACACATATTTAGTATCGCCGCGTTCAGAATCGCCCGATCAATAAAAGGATTAACCTGATCGCTAAATGGCGTAGCGAGAAAAAAATTCGAAATGCCAGAATTACGTTTTTTTGGTCGCCGCGACATTGCATTAAAATGCAATAACAAGCAATCAAAAGAACGTATCTGCACAAAAATGGTATCAATAAAAACGACAGCTTGGAACGCAAAAAATAAGCCCTCAACCGACCCCAGATCACGAAAAATGGAGACACTACGGGTATCGGAAAATGGCGCAATATTTTTTTTTTTTTTAGCAAAGTTTGGAATTTTTTTTACCACTTAGATAAAAGAGGACCTAGACATGTTTGGTGTCTATGAACTCTTAATGACCTGGAGAATCATAATGGCAGGTCAGTTTTAGCATTTAGTGAACCTAGCAAAAAAGCCAAAACAAAAAACAAGTGTGGGATTGCACTTTTTTTGCAATTTCACCACACTTGGAATTTGTTTCCCGTTTTCTAGTGCACGGCATGGTAAAACCAATGATGTCGTTCAAAAGTACAACTCGTTTCGCAAAAAATAAGCCCTCACATGGCCATATTGATGGAAAAATAAAAAAAGTTATGGCTCTGGGAAGGAGGGGAGCGAAAAACGAACACGGAAAAACGGAAAATCCCAAGGTCATGAAGGGGTTAAAGAAATTAATGTATGGATGGAATGTGGTGACAAAAGCCATCCTATTAATTATAGCTGTATGGGATGGATTAATCTGTGTGGCCCCCTTCAGGATTCTATAGGGATAACCACGTTTTGAAAATTTATCACACATTTCCAAGACCCGTTGTTCTCTTTTTATGGGATCAGAGACAATGCGATTCACTCTTGTGTATTTGAGATCTAGGTAATGCTTATCTCATATGAGATGAATGACAGCTGGTGTAGTGAAGTAGACTATTCTTATCCGTTGGTTTAGTATAGAGGTCAATATCAAAACGACCGTCTCTTATTGTCACCAAGGTATCAAGAAAACTAACACTATTCAGATCTTTGTGTAATGTGAAAGTCAAGTTCGGAACCTGGGAATTAATAAAATGAAAGAATTCCATTAAGGAAAGTTCATCTCCATTCCAAATCATAAAAACGTCGTCGATGAATCTCTTCCAGTAAAGGGAATGTCTCAGAAAAAGCGGATGGGTATATACATATCTCTCCTCAAATGACGCCATGAATATATTTGCGTAGGGAGGCGCCACATTGGATCCCATTACTGTACCGACCTTTTGGACAAAAATTGATCCCCAAAGAGAAAAAATTAAGAGTAAGTATCAGAGACAATAAGGCCAAAGAGAAATCTTTCTGATCTCGTGAGAATTCTGTATAAGTATCCAAAAAGAGGCTCACAGCCTCCATGCCCTGAGTATGATCAATACTAGTGTGCTGTTTGGTGACATGGTGTGTATCACACTTAACATGGACCAGAGGAAGCAAAGGAAAGAGTTGCCTCAGGAGATTAGAAAGAAAATTGTAGACAAACATGTTAAAAGGTAAAAGTTATAAGACCATCTCCAAGCTGCCTGATGTTCCTGTGACTACAGTTGCACATATTATTCAGAAATTTAAGATCCATGGGACTGTAGCCAACCTCCAAGGACGTGGCCGCAGAAGGAAAATTGATGATAAATCAAAGAGACCGATAATACGAATGTAACAAAAGAGCCCCCCAAAATTTCTAAACAGATTAAAGGTGCACTTCAAGCTCAAGGAACATCAGTGTCAGATCGCACCATCTGTCATGTATAAGTCAAAGAGGAATTCATGGGAGACGACCAAGGAGGACACCATTCTTGAAAAAAAAAAAATTATAAAAAAGCCAGACTGGAATTTGCCAAACTACATGTTGACAAGCCACAAAGCTTCTGGGATAATGTCCTATGGACAGATGAGACAAAAATTTAACTTTTTGGCAAGGCACATCAGCTCTATGTTCACAGATGGAAAAATGAAGCATATCAAGAAAAGAACACTGTCCCTACTGTGAAACATGGAGGAGGCTCTGTTATGTTCTGGGGCTGCTTTGCTGCATCTGGCACAGAGTGTCTAGAATCTGAGTAGGGTACAATGAAATATCCAGACTATCAAGGGATTCTAGAAAGATATGTGCTGCTCAGTGTCAGAAAGCTTGGTCTCAGTCGCAGGTCATGGGTCTTGCAACAGGATAATGACCCAAAACACACAGGTAAAAACACCCAAGAATGGCTAAGAGGAAAACATTGGACTATTCTGAAGTGGCCTTCTATCAGCCCTGACCTAAATCCTATTGAGCATCTTTGGAATGAGCTGAAACATGCCATCTGGAAAAGGCAATCTTCAAACATGAGACAACTGAGCAGTTTGCTCTGAGGAGTGGGCCAAAATACCTGTCGAGAGGTGCAGAAGTCTCATTGAGGGTAAGTTCACACAGGGCATTTTTGCTACGTTTTTATGCTAATTTTCAGCTGCTTTTTACAGTACCAGCAAAACCTATGATTTCAGAAATCTCATGCACACACATTGTTTTTTTGTGTCATCAGGATTTCATGCTTTGCTGCTTTTTTTGGACATAGAGCATGTCACTTCTTTCAGCGTTTTTCACCCATTGGCTTGAATGGGTGTTTAAAAAACGCTGCAAAAACACAGGTACCATTATTTGCAGTGTTTTTACTGCAGAAAGTCAATGGACATTAGCATGGACAAAGAGACACAAAAAACGAACCAAAAAAACGCACCAAAAATCGCATCTAAACCTGCGTTTTTGCAGCAGCTTCTTTCCTGCCAAGATGATCAGGGTTTGCTGCAGAAAAAAAAGCTGTAAAAATGACCTGTGTGAACTTACACTTACAGGAATCGTTTGATTGCAGTGATTGCCTCAAAAGGGTATGCAACAAAATATTAAGTTAAGGGTACCATCATTTCTGTCCAAGCCTATTTCATGGGTTATTTTTTTTTTTTATTCCATGGAAGCATGGTTGAAAAGCAATATATATATAGATTTATTTTCAATCACAGCGCGGTCAGCTGCTGATATTCCCCTATACTCACAATTAGGGTGCGCCACCGTAGCTGTAGTCAGGATTACCTGGATTAGGCCCCTACTAAGATTTTTCGACCCCCTAAGATGAAACACTAGCTACGCCTCTGCTCAGGGTGTATAATTAATACTCAGAATGGATGGTAGTAGATCTAGAGATGCAAAGGCCAAATAGTTTCTGAAAAAAAATGTATCTAAGGTAGGGCAAACAGAAGACCTGATGGTCAGTGGTCCTCTGCTACTCTGATTCCAGGCTCAGCAGTGATGCACATATGGCACCTGACGAATACGGCTACTGATTGTTCATTGCTAGTAAATGGTAATCAAAGGCCATCGGAGGAAAACCACAGAATGAGTACAAGATTGAATGGCAAGTAAACAAGAGATTGTTTTTTTCATTTTAGGACAGATACTGCTCCATTTTTGCTTTTTTAAATTCTCTGACAACCCTTTAAATAAAAAGAAAGTAATTACTACAAGGCTCTTATAAAATTCTCTTGTCATGTGGGGTACTTCTGAAAGAGGCCGCCTGTTGTACTTCATCAATAAAACGCAGTTTATGATTTTCTTTAGAGTTCTGTGCATTTCAAATATATTAGTCTATTGGCGTTATCTAGCTCCATGTTTACCAGACAGCAATTAAATCTTATTTTTCTACAAATGGCATAGAAACCCATAGCAGTGTTACTTTGGAGCACACACGAGCTTATACTTCGATATATAGCTAGAAAGGTATGGTGTGTATGATGCCCCGTTCACTCTACAATTCTGAAAACAGATTTACCGTTATAGTGGATAAAAGAACGCCGGAGGCAGAATAAATCTCCAGCACGGGTCTTGAACTGCTGGCTCTCTCTTTTGTCAAATAATTTTTCATCAAGGCTGGGAAAAAAAAAAGTTAGAAAATAATAAAAGATTGTATGCTTTACAGACCTGGGAGTAATTATACACTTGTTTCCTTTGCAAAACTTCAATATATTATAGAGGCTTAACCCAACCAAGAGCCTGGGCTTTTTACCCTGCATTGTTCTACATTTACGACGGAGTGTTAAAGGGATGTCCACTTCCAGGTATGAGAGCCCCAAATAGTGCAGAGTACTTAAAAGTAAGAAGCACATTAGGTGCTCACCCTCCCCGAGTTCAGCACGGGCCTCCGGCCACAGCTTCTGTCTTGTTGTTTCGACTACAATGATGACATCAAATCAATCCCCAACTGAGGTTGACGGAGCGCAACACTGAGCTCAGTAACTAGCAAGTGTGCGAACGTTCGCTGATGTGACTTGGCTGTAATAGCCAGACATTGAGCTCAGAGTTTCGTGCACCAAGCTCAGCATCTCATGCAGTCAACCTCAGTGCACTATGTTCATGTCACAGAACGCCAAGATCAGGAGCCGATACTGAACCCAGGGAGGGCGAGTACCTTATGGAGATTCTTATTTTAGGCAGTTTGGGGCCAACATTCTTTAAAGTAGAAAACCCCTTATAAACTTCTGTAATCTAGAATTATAGCATAAGTTTTGTACACTTATTATTTTTTCTGATTTTTCAACAGAGAAAAGTGGTGGGATTCAAATTTTTAAAAACTTATCTTTACTTTATTAGTTCCCTTAGAGGATGTGCATCTGATAGTAGCCAAGGAAACATTGAGTATTCCCCCCAGTTGCCAGGAACCCCAAGCAAGCAGCAGCCCAAGATCGTGTCATTTAAAAACTGATGAAAGTGGTCGACAGAGGTATTTAAATGGTTAAATGGCAGAAATTGGAGCTCGATGGTTAATGCTGTTACACGCAGATACCAGCAGTGTAATACAGATGACATCTAATGGGTAAGGAATGGCCGGCAGTGTAATACAGATGGCATCTAATGGGTACGGAATGGCCGGCAGTGTAATACAAATGGCATCTAATGGGTACGGAATGGCCGGCAGTGTAATACAGATGACATCTAATGGGTAAGGAATGGCCGGCAGTGTAATACAGATGGCATCTAATGGGTACGGAATGGCCGGCAGTGTAATACAAATGGCATCTAATGGGTACGGAATGGCCGGCAGTGTAATACAGATGACATCTAATGGGTACGGAATGGCCGGCAGTGTAATACAAATGGCATCTAATGGGTACGGAATGGCCGGCAGTCTAATACAGATAACATCTAATGGGTACGGAATGGCCGGCACTGTAATACAGATGGCATCTAATGGGTACGGAATGGCCGGCAGTGTAATACAGATGGCATCTAATGGGTACGGAATGGCCGGCAGTGTAATACAGATGGCACCTAATAGGTACAAAATGGCCGGCAGTGTAATACAGATGGCATCTAATGGGTACGGAATGGCCGGCAGTGTAATACAGATGGCATCTAATGGGTACGGAATGGCCGGCAGTGTAATACAGAAGGCAACTAATGGGTACGGAATGGCCGGCAGTGCAATACAGATGGCATCTAATGGGTACGGAATGGCCGGCAGTGTAATACAGATGGCATCTAATGGGTATGGAATGGCCGGCAGTGTAATACAGATGGCATCTAATGGGTACGGAATGGCCGGCAGTGTAATACAGAAGGCAACTAATGGGTACGGAATGGCCGGCAGTGCAATACAGATGGCATCTAATGGATACGGAATGGCCGGCAGTGTAATACAGATGACATCTAATGGGTAAACATGTTCCATACATGGGAGAGCAAGAGGAGCAGCACTCACCGTGAAGTCTCTGCAACTGTGTGACCAAAACACAGTGCATTTTTACAGAAATTGCAAGTGGTGAGTGCCGCTACACTTGCTTTCCTCTGAATTTTCATGATAATTTACAAGTATCAAGCTGAGCAGCGCAGGATATGGTTATTATATGGATATATGTTGCTTGATTATATTTTTCCTGGCATTTGGGTGCACTGGTAGTGCCAGTATTTTTTTCTTTGGTCCTTAGCCATACACAGGAACCTATCGTAGGACATACTATTACATCCTATATCAGAGAGGGGTTAACATGAAACATTTCATCAATAAATAGCAAAGTTGAAGTGAGTAGACTAAAGATTTATCACAATTTACACCATTTTTGATAAATGTGAGCGGTTTTTAGAAAGTTTACTAAAATAATAATAATAAATAATAATAATAATCTTTTTTTCATATAGCACCAACACATTCCGCAGCACTTTACAATTAATTGACTTTTATATGTAAATACTTGCATTAGAACCAATTAGTAGATTAGTAGTTTTTGAAATCCAAAGCTATAATATTTTTAACTTAAAAGTAGCTATATCAACTACTATAAAAGTGATAACTTACAGTATATCACAAAAGTGAGTACACCCCTCGCATTTTGTAAACATTTCATTATATATCTTTTCATGGGACCACACTGAAGATCTGACACTTCAATACAACGTAAAGTAGTCAGTGCACAGCTTGTATAACAGTGTAAATTTGCTGTGCCCTCTAAACAACAACAACACAGCCATTAATATCAAAACCGCTGGCAACAAAATTGAGTACACACCTGTACATGGACTACTTTACTTTGTATCAAAGTGTCATATCTTCAGTGTTGTCCCATGAAAAAAAAAAAAATTACAAAAATGCGAGAGGTGTACTCACTTTTATAATACAATATTCATTTGGTCCAGGATGGATTATATAGTGTATCATAAGAAGCCGTAGTATATTATATACCCAAACATACCTATTGGTCCTCCATATGGGCCTACAGCTACAAGGCAATCTTTAAATTCTTCTTTAATGTTCCATTCCATTTGATACAAATCAAATTTTCTATAATCAAAAGAAAATGTTATTATGTAACAAACAATAGTAAAAAGAATAAACAGGGTATTCCCATCATAGACAGAGTTACCGGTATGTCCAGAATTATTTGGACAGCGACCGAATCTTTGTGATTTGGGCTCTGCGTGCCACCATTTTGGATGAAGCAGTCTTCTACTGGCTAGACTGCAGTTTTGTTTCAGGAACATAGGCGTAACACCAAGATGCATCCGTGATGACTTTTGACAAAAAAAAAAAAAATCAGGGTCAATTTGTGTCTGTTCTTACAATTCCTGAGACACTCAGACTGTTCTCCCTCTAATTGTCGGAAAGCAGCCGTGGAACAAACGTTGCATCTCATGTTCCAATCTTCAGTTAGGATGCTTTGGCATGAACTCTGGGATAATTTCAGATATCCAGATAAAGTGAAAAAGAAAGAAAAAGGCTTGCTGCAACCTAAAAATAAGTATGAAATCAAAAAGCACTGTAATAGCAGCATGAAAATAAAGTACCGTCTATTAATATGTCAAAGTCAGTGAAGTCACAATACACACAACCATAATAATAATAATAATAATTTTATTTATATAGCGCCAACATATTCCGCAGCGCTTTACAACTTATAGAGGGGACTTATACAGACAACAGACATTACAGCATAGCAGAAATCACAGTTCAAAACAGATACCAGGAGGAATGAGGGCCCTGCTCGCAAGCTTACAAACTATGAGGAAAAGGGGAGACACGAGAGGTGGATGGTAACAATTGCTTTAGTTATTTGGACCAGCCATAGTGTAAGGCTCGGGTGTTCATGTAAAGCTGCATGAACCAGTTAACTGCCTAAGTATGTAACAGTACAGACACAGAGGCTATTAACTGCATAAAGTGTATGAGAACATGATGGAGGAACGTGATTATGTTGTTGTTTTTTATTAATAGGCCACACAGGGATAATTAGGTTAATGCGTTGAGGCGGTAGGCCAATCTGAACAAATGAGTTTTTAGTGCACGCTTAAAACTGTGGGGATTGGGGATTAATTGTATTAACCTAGGTAGTGCATTCCAAAGAATCGGCGCCGCACGTGTAAAGTCTTGGAGACGGGAGTGGGAGGTTCTGATTATTGAGGATGCTAACCTGAGGTCATTAGCAGAGCGGAGGGCACGGGTAGGTTGGTAGACTGAGACCAGAGAGGAGATGTAGGGTGGTGCTGAGCCATGGAGTGCTTTGTGGATGAGGGTAGTAGTTTTGTACTGGATTCTGGATTGGATGGGTAGCCAGTGTAATGACTGGCACAAGGTAGAGGCATCGGTGTAACGGTTGGCGAGGAATATGATCCTGGCAGCAGCATTCAGGACAGATTGGAGCGGGGAGAGTCTGGTAAAAGGTAGGCCAATTAGTAGAGAGTTACAATAGTCCAGACGAGAATGAATAAGTGAGACAGTAAGAGTTTTTGCAGAGTCGAAAGTAAGAAAAGGGCGAATTCTGGAAATGTTTTTGAGATGCAGATAAGAAGAGCGAGCCAGTGATCGGATGTGGGGGGTGAATGAAAGCTCGGAATCAAGGATGACTCCAAGGCAGCGGGCATGTTGCTTTGGAGTAATGGTGGAACCGCACACAGAGATGGCAATGTCGGGCAAAGGTAGGTTTGTAGAGGGAGAGAACACGAGGAGTTCAGTTTTTGACAGGTTCAGTTTCAGATAGAGGGAGGACATGATGTTAGAGACAGCGGTAAGACAATCACTGGTGTTTTCTAAAAAGGTCGGCGTGATAACAGGAGAAGAGGTATATAATTGGGTGTCGTCAGCATAGAGATGGTACTGGAAACCAAATCTACTGATTGTTTGTCCAATAGGGGCAGTATACAAAGAGAAGAGGAGGGGGCCTAGGACTGATCCTTGAGGAACCCCAACAGTAAGGGGAAGGTGAGAGGAGGAGGAACCAGCAAAACAAACAGTGAAGGATCGGCCAGAGAGATAGGAGGAGAACCAAGAGAGAACGGTGTCCTTGAGGCCGATGGAGCGGAGCATAGTGAGGAGGAGCTGATGATCCACAGTGTCGAATGCTGCGGAGAGATCCAAGAGAATTAGCATGGAATAGTGACCATTAGATTTAGCTGTTAGTAGGTCATTAGAGACTTTAGTGAGGGCAGTTTCAGTAGAGTGTAAAGAGCGGAAACCAGATTGAAGAGGGTCGAGAAGAGAATTATCTGAGAGATAGCGGGTAAGACGGGAGTGGACCAGGCGTTCCAGGAGTTTAGAGATGAAGGGAAGATTAGAGACAGGTCTATAATTAGCGGCACAATTTTGATCGAGGGAGGGCTTTTTAAGTAGTGGATGTATGATGGCATGCTTAAATGAGGAGGGAAAAATACCGGAAGTGAGGGAAAGGTTGAATATTTTTGTTAGGTGAGAGGTGACAGCCGGGGAAAGGGACTGGAGGAGATGCGACGGAATGGGGTCGCTGGTGCAAGTGGTCGGGCGAGAAGATGCAAGGAGCCTGCTTACTTCTTCTTCTGTAACTGGTTCAAAGTCAGAGAGTGAACTAGATGCAGTGGGGGAGGGAGGACAGTGCTTGGTATGAAGAGATTGGGAAATGATTTCCTGTCGAATGTGGTCAATTTTTTCTTTGAAGTAATTGGCCAGATCGTCAGCGTGGAGATCTGTGGTTGGGGCCTGCTCTCTTGGGTTGAGTAGGGACCGGAAAGTGTCAAAGAGACGTTTAGGGTTATTGGACAGCGAGGTGATGAGGGTGTTGAAATAGGTTTGTTTGGAGAGGTGAAGGGCAGAGTTGTATGTTTTTAACATGAACTTATAATGGATGAAATCTTCGGGCAGATTAGATTTTCTCCACAGACGTTCGGCGCACCTGGAGCACCGCTGCAGGAAACGTGTTTGCAGCGTGTGCCACGGTTGTCGCCGTCTGTGCCGAGTTGTTCTATGTATAGGAGGTGCAGCTTCTTCCAGGGCACTTTGCAGGGTTTCATTGTAATGCTTCAGAGCAGAATCAGGACAAGAGATGGAGGAGATTGGGGCCAATGAAGACTGCAAGTTCTTCATAAGTTTCTGGGTGTTAATGGCCTGTATGTTTCTATAAGTGTGGAAAGTGGGGATGACCTGAGCGGGATGGCAGTTCTTGATAGAGAATGAAAGAAGGTTGTGGTCAGAGAGCGGGAGAGGGGAGTTTGTGAAATCATCCAGTGAGCAAAGCCGGGAGAAGACCAACCATGCGTGAATGTAGAAGTTAAAAACACACAGGAATATTCAAAAACTCATATTAAGCTAGTAAAAATAAATGATAGAATTTGCTATTAAAATCAGATAAAAATTAATTTAAAAAAAAATCTGTTATTTCATTATTGCCTGCGGCTTGAGTATTAAAATTCATAGATCTAGAATACCTCTTTTCTGTTTCAGTGTTCATTACAGTTAGAGATGTTGGAGGGTGGTATATGGGGTAATGTGTAGTCAATTGAAACATTTATTGTGAGCTATGGCAAAATGCCTTGAGACGCCAAAAGGAAACAATTGAGAACATAGGATCAGTGTGTATTAACCCTTTCGTGCCAGAGCTTGTTTTCACCTTCGTGACTAGGCCATTTTTTTTTTATTCTCACCAGTGTCCCTTTATGAGGTAATAACTGTGGAACACTTCAACAGATCGCAGTGATTCTGACAGGGCTGTGGAGTTGGAGTTGAAATCCATTTTGGTGGCGTTAAGAATTGGTATAAAATGGACTGACTCAGACTCCTAAAATAAAGTTGTGTGAAAAAGTGTTTGCCCCCTTAATGATTTCCTATTCTTTCGCATTTTTGTCACACTTAACCCCTTTCTGGCATCCAACGTACATATATATGTACAGTATATGTACAGTATATAATTTTATTTTTTAATTATTTCAAACAATAGTATATTCATTATGTAAAATAAAGGGCAGGTCAGTGAAGGATCAGTGACCTGTCATAAGCCATACAGATGAATATGTCAGCACATGACATGAAGACTAGGGTTGAGCGACCTTAGCTTTTTTAGGATCGAGGTGGGTTTTGTGAAACCCGACCTTCTCGGATGTCGGATCGTATGGAATCGGCCGATTCTACTGTAAAGTCGGGTTCCGGACCCGGAACACGAAACCCAATGTATGTCAATTAAATTAGTTTTTTTATTCTCTCTCTCTCTCTCTCTCTCTCTCTCTCTCTCTCTCTCTCTCTCTCTCTCTCTCTCTCTCTATCCCACACTGGGATCGGATCGGGTTTCATGAGACGCCGACTTTGCCAAAAGTCGGCGACTTATGAAAATGAACGACCCGTTTCGCTCAACCCTAATGAAGACCCCCACAGGCTGCCCCAGAGCACGAGAATCTCATTAACTGAAAACTACAAATACAGATTAAAGGGAACCTGTCACCCCCAAAATCGAGGGTGAGCTAAGCCCACCGGCATCAGGGGCTTATCTACAGCATTCTGTAATGCTGTAGATGAGCCCCCGATGTACCGTATCCTAAAAGATGAGATAAAGAGGTTAGATTATACTCACCTGGGCGGGTGGTCCGATCCGGTGGGCATCACGGTCCGGTCCGGGGCCTCCCATCTTCATAGGATGACGTCCTCTTCTGGTCTTCACGCTGTGGCTCCGGCGCAGGCGTACTTTGTCTGCCCTGTTGAGGGCAGAGCAAAGTACTGCAGTGCGCAGGCGCCAGGAAAGGTCAGAGAGGCCCGGTGCCTGCGCACTGCAGTACTTTGCTCTGCCCTCAACAGGGCAGACAAAGTACGCCTGTGCCGGAGCCGCAACATGAAGACCAGAAGAGGACGTCATCTGATGAAGATGGGAGGCGCCGGACCGGACCGCGACACCCATCGGACCGGACCGGGACCGCCCCTGGGTGAGTATAATATAACCTCTTTTTCTTATCTTTGAGGATACATCGGGGGCTTATCTACAGCATTGCAGAATGCTGTAGATAAGCCCCTGATGCTGGTGGGCTTACCTCACCCACGATTTTGGGGGTGACAGGTTCCCTTTAAAGAACAACCGCAAGACGGGTTTCTTCAACCAAGGAATCATTGTAATCAATATAACAGTGCCGGCCTGACAATGTCTGTAGGTTACTGAGCAAAACCTTGCTGACAAGTTCCCTTTAACCCCTTACTGACCTCGGACGGAATAGTACGTCCGAGGTCAGTACGCCTGCTTTGATGTAGGCTCCGGCGCTGAGCCCACCTCAAAGCTATGACATGTCAGCTGTTTTCAGAATTAACCTGATTACTAAACGGCGTAGCGAGAAAAAAAATTCAAAATGCCAGAATTACGTTTTTTTGGTCGCCGCAACATTGCATTAAAGTGCAGTAACGGGTGATCAAAAGATTGTATCTGCACCGAAATGGTATCATTAACATTGTCAGCTCGGAGAGCAAAAAATAAGCCCTCACCCGACCCGAGATCACAAAGAATGGAGACGCTACGGGTATCAGAAAATTGCGCAATTTTTTTAAAAAAAATTTAAGCAAAGTTTGGCTTTTTTTTCACCACTTACGGTAGATAAAAAAGAACCTAGAAAATTTTGGTGTCTATGAACTCGTAATGACCTGGAGAATCATAATGGCGGGTCAGTTTTAGCATTTATTTAGTGAACCTAGCAAAAAAGCCAAACAAAGAACAAGTGTTGGATTGCACATTTTTTGCAATTTCACTGCACTTGGAATTGGTTTCTTGTTTTCAAGTACATGACATGCTAAAACCAATGGTATCGTTTAAAAGTACAACTCGTCCCTCAAAAAATAAGCCCTCACATGGCCATATTGACAGAAAAGTAAAAGAGTTATGGCTCTGGGAAGGAGGGGAGTGAAAAAAGAAATAAAGCTCCGGGGTTAAGGGGTTAAACACATCCAATTTTGAAAATCATTACTCCAAGATCTACTGATTAAAATCAACCTTTGTTTGTAGTAAACTCCTTTAAGGCAGAAACACACCCACAAACAAGCAACAACTGAAGTCATCTGCAGTAAAGGCCCACAAAGCATCACAAAGGAGGAAACACAGTGTTTGGTGACGCCCATGGCTTCCAGACTTCAGAAAGTCATTGCCTGCCTAGGATTTTATTTATGACTAGATGGTAGCCCGATTCTAACGCATCGGGTATTCTAGAATATGCATGTCCACGTAGTATATTGCCCAGCCACGTAGTACATTGCCCAGTCACGTAGTACATTGCCCAGTCACGTAGTACATTGCCCAGTCACGTAGTATATTGCCCAGCCACGTAGTATATTGCCCAGCCACGTAGTATATTGCCCAGCCACGTAGTATATTGCCCAGCCACGTAGTATATTGTCCAGGCACGTAGTATATTGCCAAGTCAGGTAGTATATTGCCCAGCGACGTAGTATATTGCCCAACGACGTAGTATATTGCCCAATTACGTAGTATATTGCCCAGCGACGTAGTATATTGCCAAGTTACGTAGTATATTGCCCAGTTACGTAGTATATTGCCCAGTGACGTAGTATATTGCCCAGTGACGTAGTATACAGCACAGAGCCACGTAGTATATTGCACAGCGAAGTAGAATACAGCACAGAGCCACGTAGTATATTGCCCAGTCACGTAGTATATTGCCCAGCCACGTAGTATATTGCCAAGTCAGGTAGTATATTGCCCAGCGACGTAGTATATTGCCCAGCGACGTAGTATATTGCCCAGTGACGTAGTATATTGCCCAGCGACGTAGTATATTGTTCAGCGCCGTAGTATATTGCCCAATTACGTAGTATATTGCCCAGCGACGTAGTAAATTGCCCAGTTACGTAGTATATTGCCCAGTTACGTAGTATACAGCACAGAGCCACGTAGTATATTGGCCAGTCACATAGTATATTGCCCAGCCACTTTTGTCACAGGTTAAAAAATAAAAACTAAACATATACTCACCTTTCCGAGGACCCATTGTAGTCCAAGGCAGCTTCCGGTCCCAGGGTTGGTCTGAGCGCAGGACCTGTGATGACGTCGCGGTCACATGACCGTGTAGCGGTCACATGACCGTGACATCACGTCAGGTCCTTTCCGCGCAGGACTTGTGATGACATCGCGGTCACTTGACCGTGACGTCATGCCAGGTCCTTCTGCCATACCATCTTTGCCACCGCAACCTGCAACGGAAGATGGCGGGCGGCGCGAGCGGCTCAGCGGACTACAGAGGGTGAGTATAGCAGGTTTTTTATTTTTTATTTATTATTTTTAATATTACATTTTGTACTATTGATGCTGCATAGGCAGCGTCAATAGTACAAAGTTGGGGACACAGGGTTAATAGCGGCGGTAACGGAGTGCGTTACCCGCGGCATAACGCGGTCCGTTACCACCGACATTAACCCTGTGTGAGCGGTGACCGGAGGGGTGTATTCAGGCGCCGGGCAGTGAGTGCGGGGAGTAAGGGCGGCCATTTTTTTCCGGACTGTGCGCGTCGCTGATTGGTCGCGGCAGCCATGACAGGCAGCTGGCGAGACCAATCAGCGAACGAATAACCGCGACAGACAGACAGGAAGTACCCTTAGACAATTATATAGTAGATAAAGTTAATATGTCCAATTACTTTTGAGCCCCTGAAATGAGGAAGCTTTGTAGAAAAATGGTTGAAATTGCTAAACTTGATTATTCCATATGATAAAGAGATCATCAATATAACGTCAAAGTATAATATTCTTATCAAAGGGAGTATTAAAAAAATGCTTTAAAAAATGCCCATGAACAGATGCATTAGTGATGAGCGAATATACTCGTTACTCGAGATTTCTCGAGCACGCTTGGGGGTCCTCCGAGTATTTTTTTTAGTGCTCGGAGTTTTAGTTTTTCTTGCCACAGTGGAATGATTTACGTCTGATAGCCAGCATAAGTACATGTGGGGGTTGCCTGGTTGCTAGGGAATCCCCACATGTACTTATGCTGGCTATCAGATGTAAATCATGCAGCTGCGGTAAGAAAAACGAAAACTCCGAGCACTAAAAAATACTCGGAGGACCCCCGAGCATGCTCGAGAAATCTCGAGTAACGAGTATATTCGCTCATCACTAATTAGCATATGTGCATGCTACTTTAGAGCCCAGTGCTGTGCTCGTATTTTAGGACATCTAAAAAAGTTAAATAATCATTGTTTCAAATAAAAGAAAAACTTGCAAGAATCAACTCTCTTTGGCTTGCGCGAATCCTTTCATTTAAGTACGGTAATTAAAACATGAGACACAAATCATGCAGGATGTTAGAGAATAGAGATGATACAAC